>NC_044905.1:52245626-52545626 GCF_001633185.2 Quercus lobata
AGATTCCTCTCCATACATACCTACTCCTCAGCGAGTTTTCACCACCCCAGTGGATCCAACAATCAAGACTACTCGTGCACATATCCTCTGGGAATTGAACATGCAGGCATGATAGAAAAAGGTAGAGATAGAGAAAGAGACTAAGGTCAACCAGAGGCAAGAGCCTCACAAGAAAAGGTAGAGAAAGAAGTGAAGAAGATAAGAGGAGCAAGTTACCCCAAGAAGTTTGAGGCAAGAGCCTCAGATAGACACCACAGAGACCATATCCTTTTGTTGTTTGTTGGGTTAGCTCGAAGAGCACCCTTGTTTGTTTGTTTTTTTTTTTCTTTTTAAGTGACTCTAGGATAGTGAGTCACTCACTATTTACTTACAAGTGGCAAAACAGGTTCTGGGATAGCGAACTTGTCATTACTTGTTTCCTGAGTAACAAAGGTGGGACTTCAGAGATACTAATCCCACGCAACTCTTTGGAGTTGCACCCCACCCCATGTATGTGTGATATGTGTCGTGTGCGTGGGTTGGGCTCGAGCCGTACATCAAAACAAAATGTTTGTTAGCGAAGCTCACGAATCAAAAGAGGGGCATCTGTAGACACTGCATTTTGTACCCCTTACGACTCGGGCCCCCGTTCCCCAACGATGCCCAAACTCTAAGGCCCAAGGCCAGTTTAGAGCCTAATCAGATATCAAATTAACTTGAGGAGTGTTAAAATGAAAAATATAACTTTTTAAATGAGAAAAAATATATTTTTGGAAATAAATGACCAAAGAGGCTCTCGGCCCACGTATGTGGGCAACAGCCTGCGTACATGGGCCAAAGCATAATGGCTGAGGTTTGGAATGAATCCTACATCATCTAAAAACCATTCCAAACCCCATTTTTTCCACTATATAAAGCCCTACATAGTACATTTTCAAAACAGACAAAAATCCCACAGGAAAAATACAAGATTCACTAGAAAATAGTTAATCAAAAGGGAGTTTTTCATAAACACCCTCAAGTCAATTTTGTTTGATTGAGACCTTTTCTAGCCCCAATCCTTTTAGTTTAATGTTACAAATCACTTTTTTATTGGTTTGTGAATAGATTTGACTGAAGGGAATAGTCAAAATCAAGTTTGGAAAGCTTTTGTGTGAGCTATCTAGTCGAAACTTTTCTTTTTTCCTTTCTTTCATTTTCTACTTTTAAATCTTTCTATTTGCTTTATTCATTTGTTATAATATGTTTTTATACGCTTTTCTAGTTTAGGTTTGTATGTTTAAAATGCAAGTTCGGGTTTCAGATTTAATGTTTTAGGCTTGGTTGTGTCTTTAGGGTTTTGGGCAAGAACTTATGTATTCATAATCTTGCTTGCGCACATAGGCTTGATTATACGCACGCAGGCTTGTTCTTGCATGCGCAAACCACTACCTAGAAACCCTAATTTTTGTTTTTGTTTGTTTTGCTTCTACTTTCACATGTTTGTTTTGTTTAGCTTCTTTTCCATGTTTTTATACTTCCAAAGTCTCTGTTTCACATGTTTAGTTTCTTGGTTTACTATCATATGTTAGAATTAGGGTTTGTTTAGTATTTTCCTTGTTTTAATGACATGAACATGCATTTACATGTTCACGCATAAATATGCCATTGGTGCTGAGTTGCTGCAAGGTAAGTAAAAGGTAAATCATGCATTAGAAATGCTCATACATCTATGATATGGTCTTGCTTTGATGATAGAGATGAATATGCTTGTTCGATGTGCGATTTCATGTATATGTTTGTTCGCCATGTCTACTTTGTTGCCTTGTTTTGCTGTTTCCTTGGTATAATATGATGGAGTTTGTGATGGAGCATACTTAGATGTATGATTAGGGTTTGTAATGTGATGAATGCCTTGATGCCATTATTAGATGAATGCTAGGGTTGTGTTTGTGTGGTTGGGTTCCTTATGCTTTATGGATGGATATGTATGTGTTATGGGATGAATGATGCCACATTGTATGCTTAGATGTATGACAATGTGTGTGTGTTTGTGTGAAAGTATTGAACTTGATTTTATCAAGGTTAAGACGTAAGACACAATGATGGGAGGCCAACCTTAGGGTTAGGCAATCTTGAGTGCTTAAACTTTGAACTCATATCTCTGGTAGTAAGATCAATAGTCCTTCCTCGAGAGGACGCTATATACACGGTTCCTAGACCATTGCAAAAACTAGGTGACGACTCCAACACTTTCCGTTGTGTCCACAGATGCCTAACACCTTCTCCATACATAACCAGACTTCTGAACTCAAGAATCAAGATTTTTTATCCATCCATATTAGATTAGGAAAAACGACATTTTTCCTAGCCTATGATTGGTAATAAAAACAAAATAGAGTCAGGTGACCAATCACACCTTGAAAGAAACCCAACGATTGGTGGCAACTTCACTTACCTTTGGTAACTTAATTAAAATTGACTTACTTTCCAGTCACACACAAGAGGTATACCCTTCTTCACAACACCCGAGCTCTAAGTTTGTATGTTCAAGCACGTGAGTGTCGCCGCGGTGGGTGGTCAAACCACCACGAGGTATCAATACAAGTTTATGATTGTTGATCCCATGACTAAAGGTTTGCTGACCAAACAATATAAAGATCACGTGGGACACATGGGACTTGGTAGTTTAGTAAATGTTTAATTTCTTTCTAATTGTTTTGTTTTTGTTTTCTGGACATGTATTTGGATATTCTTAGAGAATAAAAGACATCATGTTTATTTTGTGCACATAAAGTATTTGCATAAAGTTTGTTTTATCCATGGAGATATGTAAACGATGTTTTATCCATGGGGATATGTAAGGTTTATTTATGCATGAGGATATATAAAGATGTATATCCGTTGGAATACATAAAGAATATATCTGTGGGGATATATAAAGGACTCGAATGGCTAGTAGGTAGTCCATTCATACAATATTAATGGCTCATAAAGTGCATATGTAGGGAGTACATACATTGCAATACATGGAAGGAAGTAGTCATCGTTATAAGGGTATTACCGCCATGATTCGTGTATAGGATTCTTTATTTGATTAGGAGCATTTCAGAATTAGAATGTATGGGTAAAATTATGGCCTTATTATAGTGACTATCACTCATTAAGTTCTTAAAATGTCATGTGGGTCAAGTGGAAAATTGTAAAATTATCTACATAAGGAGACTTAAAGTGGCCCACATACATTTTATTTTAATTATTTTTTGGATTTATTATTTATTTGATAATAAGAGTGATAGATAAAGATCCATCCAATTAGGAGTCTTTTGTGAACAAACACTTATAACGCTTGGTTAAATAGATGTCATTTGATAAACAGACATACTCTTTGATGGGAGAAGTATAAATAGATAACCAACAATAAATTGAAAGGGTCCCTAGTCTAGAACATGTGCATGTGTGTCTAACGTTTCTATCTAATAAGTAATAGAACGTACACATTCATAGTATTACATACAAGCCTAATAAATTCAAACTAAGTCTCTTTATATTTCCATTTTTTTTTTTTTTTTTTTTTGAGAAACAAACACACACACAAGGAAGAGGAAAATGGATTCTAATAAAAAGGCACATCACAATTCCACTCAAAAGTCATGGTAACAAAGTAGAAAAAATCTCTCCCTTTTTTTTTTTGGCTTATTGTCTTATTCACTAAATATGCAAATATTTGGAATATCCCAAATCCAAAAACAAAAGATGCTGATCATGCATGCTTGATAGCTTCTTTGACTAAGGCAATACAAGATCTCACCAAATCTCTCCCACCAATCAACTTGAGTTGCAAGATTTTGTTTTGGAAAAGTCATGATTACCTTTAGATTAGAGAATGTTTTGTACAGATCTTAAGATTAGTCTCGGCGTATATATAATAAGAGAAATAGGATTGCACGAAAGATAGGCAAACATAAGTATGGTGTATCACTGCCGTTTTTCTTTTCTTTTTTTTTTTTGAATGGGTATCACTGCCGTTGTAATAATAAATATTTAAAAAAAAATTAAAAGTAGGGTGTATCGGTTCCCATATCTATTAGATTTTTTTTTTTTTTTTTTTGTGAACCGTATCTATTAGATTTACGTACTGTTATATAAATATTAGGAATTTGATTCTCACAAAACAAAAATAAAAAAGTAGTAGGTAATTTAGGAATACATGATGGCTTGTTATCAAAGAATGCTTGGCCCTACTAAGCATACTCCCCATTAAAATAAATAACCCTTAATCCTACTTACTCTCATGACAAATATTCTATATTCCTAGTTTTGAAATTTGAAAGGAATACTACTACATTTGGTTAATAATCCATAACCTGCAATCACAATATAATTGAAATGAAATTACATTTCATTTTATTGATGTTTTACAAGAGAAAGAAAAAACAAAGAAGTGAAAACATAAGAACAACGAATTATATCTATGTTAAGTTTTGACTTCTCTAAAATGGATATAGACCATTTCAAAATCAAAATTTATTCAATAGATCTTACAGTCATGCCATTTAATTTTTAATGTAGCACTAAATATATCTTTAAATTTGTAATATTTGATTTGAACTATAAAGTAGATCTATTCTAAATAAAAATATATATTTTTCCCCAATCGTTTGATATTGCCTTTTTTTCTCGTTACTTTTGACAATGTCTTGAAATGTGTAAATTGTACTTTTATTCGTGCACTAAAAAAAAATCTGCATAGGGCAAAAATGGGCTAGGTTTGGAGGGATTGAGTTGGAAATATGTACAAAAGTGGTGTTTAGTAACGAGAGTGCCAAAAGATAGGGAAAAATATAAGTGTTTTGGAGATGGTAATATACAATATGTAAAATAAATAAATTATAAATAGAATATGTATATGGAAAAAACTAAATTATATATATATACACACACACTAGCCTCTGAGCATGGGCGTAAGGTTCTTCTATTTTTGAAACAACATTCATATCAATTTTCTAACCAAAAAACAACAACAACAACAAAACATATCTCTTCTCCTTTTTCTTTTTTCTTTTTTCTTTTTTTGTTTCTCTCTTACTGTTTTCTTTTTTTCTTTTTTCTTTTTTTGTACATGTTCAACTCTATCAAAAATAAACCCAAGTTGATATAATCTCAACAAAAAAAAAAAAATGTTAGAAAATGTAAGGAGAGGTAGTGCCTATTTTTATGTGATATGGAGAAACAAGGCAAAAAAAAAACACCAATTTTTTAAATTTACCTAAAATTTAGGAGTTTTATGTAGAGTTCAAGGCTTAAATGGCTTGGAAACCCCTTAAATAATAGTATAGATAATTAAGTTAATTAAATATATATTAAATAAAAATAATACATATACACAGTTAGAGTGGGGCGGTACGAGATAGGATGGAACAAAGAAAACAAATTCCCTCTCCATCACCTCATCATTGCGAGGGGAAAAAAAATCACGGGAAGGATAGAGAATTTTTACATCCCTAATAAAAACTCTATCTTACCCTAGCAAGCACAGGTGTTTAGCTCTAGCCCGGTTTGGATATAATACAATGAGCACCCCCTAGATGATAAGATGCAAATGTCAACGTGAAGCTGAAACGCATTATTAACTGTAATCTATAAAATGAAAGCCTTCTTGATTAAAGGTTTCCTTTATAGACTTATTTTGTCAACTGGCCCTCCACCAAAGTTGATTCGTATAGGAGGATGAGTGCATTGTGACCTCTTTGAGCAATTAGTATAGTTTCCATTTGACATTAGAGATTGAATAATATTTCACAAAGGCTTTCACATCATGTCAAACCCTTCACTCAACATCCCAAGTTTTCAGCTTACGAACATTTTTACCACTTTCCATATTTGAACCACTTTCCATCAATCTGCATTATAAATTTTCACATAAGCACCCAATGACTTGTTATTTTATGTTTACCAAAAAAAAAAAATTCTATTTATTTTCAGAGTCAGAACAGTTAAAAGAATTTTCAGCCCATTGATATAGCTATTGATAAGACAAGTAATGAAGATAAAAGTTTTGGATAAAAGATGTCGAAAAAAGGGGTAGACATGAGCTTGTACTGCTCAGGTTAGCATGAGCACGTACTGTAAAGTATGCTAGCTAGGAATGGAGCAGTCGTTTTCTTCTTCAAAGTGAAATGCTGACACACAATAAGTAGTTTCTAAGAGCATTTTCAGTAAATTCTTCAAATTTCTGTACTATTTGGTGAGTAAACGGTGACTTTTACATTTTATCTACCTACTTTATAAAATACATTTTCCAACAGATTCTCTATATTTTCTATATTCCATTAAAATATTATTTCTTCATTATTTCTTTAATTTTTTTTTAATTCTTCCTTTATTCACGCCGGCACAAAAAAGTTAGCTCTAGAATTTTTAAATATGATAAATTATTTTCCTAATCTACACAGCTCATCAAACTTGATGAGTTATTGTTCATGAGCAAAAAACTTTTTGAGAACTAGAGAGACTGTTGGAGTAATGAATTATGGTTTCATTCTCTATTATAGAGAGAATTTTGAGTTTAGCTACACCGTTGGAGATGCTCTAAGTGAGCAATGAAGTGTAGTAGTTTTTGGAGACCAATAGATGTTAATATGGATCCTAGCACATCTGCCAGTGAAAAGTTAAATTCCCTTCTTTTTTATAATGGTACAGAGCTTAGCCCTTTATTTTATGTCATTAAACTAAGTGAATAAGGTGTAGAAGTGAAAAGTTAAAGGACAAAGTTTAGGTACAAAATTGGTTGTAGCCTTAGGTTACAACCTTACTCAATAAAATAAATATCACAACATATTTTGGAAATCTAACCTTTAAATTGCATATTTTTTACGCTCTTAATACACATATCAAATTTTGTGTCAATTAGATATTATTTACTATATAATCTATAAGTCTATATTTTATGCATAATTTTAAACAACAAAAACTTACAATTTAAACAATTTATTGATGACATAACTATTAATCTTTAATTTTGTAGAAATTTTGTAAGCACGGAGGATATAAGAAGAAGATATAATCTAATGGTGGATTTGTCAAAATTTACATCTAATAAAAAGATGTTAAAAGTTTGTAGACTTAGATTACAAGTAATTTTGTAGATAAACTTTGTCCAAAGTTAAAACTGGAATATATACATATAAATATATATATATATATATATATATATAAATTCCAGTTTTTGCCCTATTTCTGAGGGAGTTAGCAATCCATTTAAAACCATGGTTAGGTTTGGATTTGAAAATTTAAAATCAAGGGATTTGAAATATATAGGTTGAAACTATCTCAATATATATATAGACACACACACACACACTAGTCTCTAAGTATGCGTGTTGCGTGCTTAGAGGCTTTTTTATTTTTAGGTAAAGGTTAATAATTTGCATCTATTATTATTAAAAAAATTAAAAAAGAAAAAAGAAACTAAACGAAACGAAATTTTAGGAAATAAAAAGATGAACATGAAGGGAAAAAAAAAAATCCTAAATTTTAGGAGTTTTCTTTTTGAATTCAAAATAAAATTTGTTATTTGACATTTATGACCCTATTTCTAAAAGAAATTATCCTTCATTAACCAGATTATTTTTTAACCATATAAAAGTTCAGTTGAAATGTGAGAATCCTCTTATATATAATATAGATATCTAGGTTTTTTTTTTCCAAAATTACTATAAAAGCCAAACTATTTTATTAGTTAGCCAAGGTTTTGAAATTGTAGGGTCACGTTTTTCGGCCCCTAGGCCCAAGACGTATGGGACCTTAGACCAGTGACCCGGTATAATGAATTTGTAGAAAGTGGGTCAAAGAACTAGGCTTTAGTGTACGGACAATAGTTAGCATGGTGTTCTTCACGATCAAGCTGAGATGAGCTGAGTTTACCAAAGAAGATTGGTCCTCGGTACAGTCCGAGAAGCTTTTTCTGGAGCCTCTGGTATGATAGGGGTTTTAGCCCCCCTCACCTATCTCCCTCTACCCCCTCTTTATAGTAGTTTCCTTCCTCCTGAATGGGGTTCCTAAGGTAGGTACTTGTCCCAGCTCTTCCCTCCAGTTGTTGAGAGTGGTTGTAAAGGCAGAAAAGCATGGTTATGTCAGGCATAAGGCACTGAATGCAATAATGGCAGTCTTTCCCTTAGACACTTCCATTTTCTCCGTTGTCATTTTCTGTTTTAGTACTTTTCCTGTTCCGTGGAATGGTTTGGAGTGTCACTACTAGTAGCAGGTTGCCCCCTTTGTCCTCGGCTACATCCATGCCGAGGAGGGTTCTTCCCATGGCCGAGGAGGGGTTTTTTCTTGGACTGGGCCCTTGGCCCAATGTAGACATTGACATGGACCTCCTAGTCTTTTACCCCCCACAGAAATTATTTTGGTATCTAACAAATTGAGTGTAGAGAACTCGATTTTGCTCTGTGAAATTGCACTTAGAAATCGAGTGTGAGACACTCAAGTTTGGAACTCGAGTGTGAGACACTTGATTTCCAAGTGCAATTTCACAGAGCAAAATCAAGTTATCTGCACTCGATTTATTAGATACCAAAATAATTTCAAAACCTTGGCTAACTAATAAAATAGTTTGAGGGATTTGATTATTTTGGAAAAAAAATCTTATATATAAACATAAACGTCAATACATAATAATGTAAATTACAGAGTTTACTTTAGCTAAAATATTTGTGATATTACAAATTTGAAATAACATCTTACACGTATTCATCTGAAATCCACATTTAAGAAAACCCAAATCTAGGCATAAATTTCATCCAAAATATATATATATATATATATATATATATATTCTGATTTAGTGCCATATTCAAGTCATATAAACTAAAGATCAAAATTCAAATCTCTCTCTTTAAATCCTACATTCAAACAAACCAGAAGAGTAATCTCTTAAATGCACAGAATCATCCATGCACAAACCAAGGTAGAAATGGGTGGAATCCTAACTCCTGAAAAAATCGAGCAATATATTTTTATTACTACGCCAGTCTCAACAAACTCTACTATTACATGCTTATTAAAAAAAAGACATGTTTTCCTTTATAGGAAACACAGAAGACATCTACGTCCCAACAGGAACTTTTGCTAATCTTTTGAGCAGGTAAGTAGACAATTTTGATTGCATGGTATAGTTGGAGCACTCAAATTGTCAAGTGCTTAATAAACATAGTGCTGCTCTATGTGGTGAGGTAAGAGTTATACATATACATATCAATGAAATGACAACCATAAGCCAGTGCTTCAAATAGAAACTTTTATGGATAAAATGGAAAGTGCCCTCCTGGATATCCATGGAATTGATACTGGGGATGATAAGGCAAACAACAATAGATTTCAACAGGGCACACCACCAATATCAGTTCTCTCATAATTGGCGAAGTGGAAGGAGCACTTCCTTTATAGAGGATTTGAAATGACCATCTATCAGAAAATCTTCTGTGCTTCATTATGAGTTGCTTTAAGTACCATACGCGCGTTTTATCCTTTTGTATACTGCATGTGTAAAATGGTCTCAATTCCTCGACAGGCATTGTCATAACACACATTATAGAAGTCGTACTTTTGCATACCAATTAGAAGACCACTTCATATAAGCCAACCACGGATACGCATAGTGCTCTTCCATGGTTGTCGTGGTTCTTCAAAGTTGCATATATAGTGGACGCAAGTTGTCACCAAAGCTTTGTTGAAAGAGTATATATTATAGTGCACTGGACGCGATATGATGTGGACACGTGTCTAAAACTTATCCCATATCCGCATTGAGTGCACTGGAGCACTAACAATTTTCGTTATGGACATAAGTCTTTTAACGTCGAATCACATTAATCATTTTTGTTCTTTCTCTCTATAATCTTCTCCATATTTTTCTTTTTAATAGTTTTCATTTATTTGAATAGGTTTAACTTCTATCGAGTTGGCCCTTTTTTGGGATCACACTAGGTTCGTGAAGCAAATTTTGAAGAAGTTGGAAGTTCTTTTAGGAGGTTCAGCTAAAAGACTAAAATCCAAGGGGAAATTTTCAGGAGAAAAGGCACTTCTAACATCAAAATATATATATATATATATATATATATATATATAAAACAGAGATCTCATATGAGAAAGCATAAAATTCTGTCAAGTGGCACATTCTATGCAAAAAGAATTAAAATGTTCTCAAGATAAGAACAAATTAAATATAGACTTTTTGTTTCATTTGATTCAATGTTTCAATACTTTTCTAATTAAAAAATAAATATTCTTTGTATCTTTTGGTTCAATATTTCAAGAATTTTCATCTCTCACACATATCACAAAGTTCTTTGCATTTTAATTCACCATTTTCACCTCTTACACTTTTATCCCTTTATATATAATTACCCAGCCATAACCCTTCATACCATTCTATGTCAAACACACAGACCAAAAACGATGTCATTTACCTTCAATTTTTCAAACCCTAACATTGTTGTTTTATCTAATCCTACCCCATATGAGTTGACCACAACCAAAGATGGGGGGCTTGCATTTTATATTAAATGATTACGACCATTACTATTTTGATGCTAAGGTCGGATGTTGTAAATTTATAGGTTTTGTAAATGATGTGATTGACTGCGGGTGTTTAGAATGTGTATTTTGTTCTAGAATTAAGGAGAAAGACAAAGACAAATTTTATATCAACTTTTAATAATATTCCTCCAAAGTTTTTTTTTATTTTTTATTTCTCATCACTTCAATTGAATTATTATAATGAACATGTGTGTACAATTTATAATTGTTGCTTTTTATGATGAACTCATTATAAATAAAGTTCTATAAAAATTATGTTATAATACTTATACAACATTCTCCAAAATCATCTTACATAAAATATTACAACATTATCCGTACATCGCACGGATAACTTTCAAGTTTTATTCTAAAAGCTCGGCCAAACAGTTTTAGCATTTTGGTGAAAGCAGACGAAAATTTTGATTTTGAAATGAAAAAAGGCATGTAAATTTTTCAAAAGTGATTTTAAAAAGATTGGATAACAGGGTTTTGAGGAAAAAGATAAAACCTTGTGGTTCTGCTTAAAGTAAATCCTAGTTAGATATAGGGTTGTAATTTTACAACTGCGACTGTCTCGGAAAGAAAAATGTACTACTTTTTCCCAGAAAGCAAAAAAAAAAAAAAGCTTTGGTACTCTTTTAACTCATTAGAGTCCAATGTTTTCAACAAAGGCAGCCTTTCGAATTTAGGCTTTGAGGTCGGCTCCCCATTCCTCAAAATCGGGCTTTAGAATTGGAGTGTTCAAATAGAGACTGAATGGTTTTTGCTTTTAAACGAAAAAAGCAATGGAAATTTTAAAGAGACAATTGTTAGAAAATGCCGGATTGAATATACGCCAAAATATTGAAACAAACCCTTTTATAATTTGCAGGTTCGGAAACCATGTTTATTGTTACATCAACAAAGAAGGGGATGATTTGAAAGGGATAAAATTGTCTAAGAAATTCTCACACTAAAAAAATAAATATTGACAGAGGGCTGTCACTGCTTGCGTGACAATGTTAATATGCCAGGTAGATATCCATACAAATTCATATTGACGCCATTCAAACATTAAAAATTGTAGGCCTAAGTGCATAAGCCATAACATGCAAGTGATTCCTGGAAATTACTTTCGATTCAACTGGGGGTATCCACATGATGTTACAACCTTACAACACATTTTGAGCAAATTTTTAAGATTTGAACTCCAACATTTGAACTGTCTATACAGCAATCCTCATAAATAACAATTTGTAAATTTTCTTGTATTTTGTGAGGATGCTTACAACTCCCTTCAGCACTCTAGAGCATAATGTTTTTTCTAGTTCACACCTAAATAACCCCTATAAGTCATGAGATAACTAGACCTCTAATCCCCCTGTCAGTATGCTAATTTGAGCAATTAAATTAAGAAATTTAAACACAAGAATTAATTATGGTACAAAATCGGCAAAATCAGAGTTAGTACTGGTAGCTTTGCTGGGCACTGATGTTGTGGTAAGCACCCTGCGGTACATTGATGTTGGGGTACGATCCTTGCTGGCCACTTGATTGATAGGGGCTTTGCTGAGCATTCATGTTTTGATAGGAGCCTTGGTAGCTTTGCTGAGCGTTCATGTTCTGGTAGGAGCCTTGTTGAGCATTCATATTCTGGTAGTTCTGAGAATTCACATTTTGTCCACCAGAAGCCATGAAGGCCTGAAGGATACTCTGTGCTGCATTCAAGTGCTCAGAAGAACCCCGGATGTCAACAGCACATCCGAAGCCACCAGCATGAGAGTTTTGAAGCTTCACTCTTGCCCCAACAACCTGAACAAGAAATTATTTTTTATGAATTTTGAATATAGAAGTCCTGAATATGATATTGCATCATGCTTAACAAGTTGAAGCCCATAGAAGTTGAAAACCTAGATCCCTAACAAGCTGATAATTCAAAATTTTTGAAAATATATGATGGCCAAATTTGGCATTCTACAAAAAGGAAAATGCTTGTTTTTCAATTTTATAGCATTTGATATTTTGATGTTACTAGACTGACACCTTTACATGGAATGGAACTGAAACTAGAGTTATCCAGGGTACAAGATACATTGAAAGTGTAAAGAGCCTAGGTACAAAGCACAAACCAAGGCTTGAGCCTGACATTTTTTAAGATAAAAAAACTAAAGAAACTTGTAAGTTGTAATTATGAATACAACATTCCTATATGAAATGATGCAATAAGCTCTTTTTTCTTCTCTTTTTTTAAATGACAAGAAACACCCACATCCCACTTAGTAGGACAGGATAAACTCTGAATACCTGGGATAACCCACAAACCACAGGTATCAGGTTAAAAAGCAAGGACACAACAAAAAGCCATCAAACACGAGCACGCCTGGGACACAATTGCATGCATGTCCATGAAAGAGTGACGGAAAATTTGAAGAAAAAAAGGGTGATAAATTACTACTAGTCTCAAAAGCTTTAAATTGTTAGAAAATAGTAAATTTAATCATTTAACTATTATTCTAACATGCCCTCACCTGTAAACCAAGACTATCCCTTAATAAGGGAGGCCCAACATGTGGGATTTATATCTTTTTAAATGAGAGGTAAAGTGGAAATAGGGTTCAAACTTAGAATCACCTACTTTGATATCATGATAAATTATCACATGTCAAAAAGCTTAAGAGATGCAAGACAATATCAAACAATATCAATAAGAAATAAAAAGAACAAAAATTAAAAGATAACCCTAACAATTAGAACTCAGGGGTTGCCTGGAATCAGCGCGAAGCAAGAAAACTTAGGAATCGACGTCCAAGCTATTAGGAATCAACAACCAACAATTTGGAAAATCTCCAATTTCAATTTTATTCATCAAAACATCAATCTTCAATAAAACCACTTAGAATCCTTTTATAGAAGGACAAAGTTTAGCTACAAAATTGGATGTAGCCTTAAGCTATAACCATACTCAATAAAATAAACATTATTACATATTTTGAATATCTAACTGTTGAATTACATGTTCTTTATGCTCTAAATACACATGTCAAATTTTGTGTCAATCGGATATTATTTACTATATGATCTATAAGTTTATATTTTATGCATAATTTTAAACTACAAAAACTTGCAATTTTAACAATTTATTGATGTCATAGCTATTGATATTTAAATTTCTAGAAATTTTGTAAACATGAAAGATATAAGAAAAAAATGTAATCCAATAGTAAATTTGTCAAAATTCACCTTCAGTAAAAAGATATTAAGTGAGTTGTAACCTTATTTTACAACCAATTTTATAACTAAACCTTTTTCTTTATAGAACTTCCAAGAATAAAAAATAATCCTATCTAAAAACAAAAGCTAATCTAAAAACTAATACAACAAGTATCTGTAGTGGATATATTCATAAAAGTGTGACTATATTTTACGTTGGCCATCAACAACCCTCCTCTTCCCAAAGCTTGGGACCAGCTATGAATAGAATATATGACACTAAGCACAGAAATGGGCGGAATAAAAATAAAAGTTTTTAAATAATCCAATTTCCTATGAGATAAAGAAATTCAGAAATAATAAATTCCAAAAAAAAAAAATAGTTGTCCCCACATCATACTCCCCTGGTTTGAAAAAGCTCAACCTCAAGTTTTGAAACATTGAAGGATTAGGATTCCAACACATAATACTTGCTTCTGTTCACAATCATCTTTGGGAGCATTGAGAATGTATAAACCTTGTACTCCAGCTCACTAAACTCTTCAGGAATCACAAAATTAATGTGTGGATTTGGCGAATCAACCTTTTCAACTTCATAAAGCTATAGATCTTCTTGAACCATAGAGGATTCTTCAAGTATAGAGGGTTCTTGCCAAACTTCATTGATTCTCTTGCCTCAAGCGCCCTACAATCTGTTTAAGGCGCACAGCCGCTGGACTAGGTTCTAAACGTGATCGTGCCTAAGCAGTGTGGCATAGGACAGTTTGAGGAATTTCTTTACGTGTAATTGTGGTGGATTGCCTCAAGCGCCCTACAATCTGTTTAAGGCACACAGCCACTGGACTAGATTCTAAACGTGATCATGCCTAAGCAGTGTGGCATAGGACAGTTTGAGGAATTTCTTTACGTGTAGTTGTGGTGGATTTAGGACTTTGATAGGTAAGAGGAAGGGCATGGTTTGAGGTAGTAAGAAAGAAGGAAAGAAGAAAATTTTCAAGGGTTGTATAAACAATATCAGGAAAGAGAAGAGAAGAGAGAAAAGAAAAGGAGAAAAAACGACATGAAGGCCAACATACCTCAATACTCAAAACAACACAATATTTTTATTAATCAACTCTCTCTCTCCTTTGAGTACATTAAACATATATAGTGTCTCCTGTATTAGTAGTGTTAAGACTTCTAGTTTGACTAGTAAACTAAAAAATAGTAAGGTAATAACTAATAAAAGTAAAAAACACATGACGCATTTGTCCACTCTAGAAAATGCCCCTAATAAAAATTTACCAAAACATGTTACATAAAACCCAAATTAAGGGATGCGTTTAGCCCAAGGACAAATAACTAGACCTCTAAAATCACATAACTTCTATTTCAATTGGACTTCACAAATGAGCCCCATAAAATAAATTGGTGAAAATACCATTTTGGTTCCTACATTTTGGGGTCACAGTCAATTTGGTCCCTACATTTTAGTAGCAATCAATTTGATCCCTCTTATTTTCAACTTACAGTCAGTTTGGTACTTACCGTTAACTCACTAATAAAAAATGTCTATGTGGCTAAAACCGTACACAGTTGATACATTTAAAGCTTATGTGGCTATCAAAGTAATAATTGAAAACTTAAATTAATTTTAAAAAATTACACATCACCATATGAATGAGTTTTTTTTTTTTAATTTCTTAATTTCAAAGAAAGAAAATATAATCCTTATTCTGGACCACCAGCCAACCACCCCAAAATTGGGATTTTTTTATTTCGCCCTCACCAAAATTACACTAGCTCAACAGATCAAAGCCCAAAAAAAAAATCAAACCCACCTGATATAAACCCAGATCAAAGAGAGATTCCAAGTATTTGCTCTCTCCCTATGTCTCATCGAAGAGGATGAGAGAGAGCCCATTCAGGATTACAACTTGCTCCTCGCCATTCACTCCCATGAGCCACCATTTGCTTGCTCTCTCCCTCTATCTCTAATTTTCTTGGACTCATCCCTGTAATGGAACCTCTGTCATTTCGCATAAGGATGTAGTCATGGCTTAGAGCCAAGATGAAGCCGATGGCTGAGGCATAGCCCAAGACAGCTATGATAGTGGGCATTGAGAGAGAGATGAGATCGGCTACTAGAGATGGAATTGCATTTGCCTTGTGTGGCAGTGTGGTGAGATCGTAGTAATTGGAGAAGAATTTACCTTGAGCAGTGGCAATGAATCTGGGTTTGTTTGTGATTTTTTTAGGGTGGTCTGGGTGGATTTGGGTTTGGTGGTAGTGCTGGACTGTTGGGTTGCTGGTAGTCAGTGGTCCTGCTGAACTGCTGTGTGTGTGTGCGCGTGTATATATATAGATAAATGCTAATGTGGCTTTTTTTGCCATCTAAGTGTTGATGTGGATCCCTGAAATTTAGACACATCAACATTAGCATGCCAACATTGCACACTATTAGCCACGTAGGCATTTTCCGTTAGTGAGTTACAGGTAGGGACTAAATTGACTACAAGTTGAAAATAACATGGACCAAATTGATTATTATCAAAATGTAAGGATCAAATTGACTGTGAACCCAAAATGTAGGGATCAAAATGGTATTTTCAGCTTTTCGCCAAATAAAATTTGAATAAACAAATTTGTGTAGTAAAAAATTAATCTTCCATGGCTGCATCATTCTTCCCTGGATGGAAACAACTCAGCCTAGAACTTGCACAGACTCTTCAATTACCTATGGAAGCATTAAGGATAATCCCACAATATCATCGAATTCTTTTGGAATGATAAAATCAATCCTTCGAAAGATTTCGGCTTAAAATCATTCTTGAAATTATCCATAGAATAACATCAATATCTTCCTCGTTCTAGACTTTTCCATGATCAGCCTTATGCTCACCTTGCTCCATTGTCCTTATATTGCATTTTTTGTGTTGTTCTTGAAATTGGACATGTGATGAACTGTAAGGCTGGATTTCTCTTTAATCTAACACCTTGATGCACTAAACCAACATGTGACAGCAAATTGGGCAACCATCAAATTTTGAAGGGATAACAAATGCAATGTATGCCAACAAGGGTGGGGATAAATTTGAGGGTCTAACTTAGAATATTAAGAACTTGATCAGCTACCATTCTAGCAGGATGTCAGCTTTACCAAAATAGCAACTGTCAGCTTACCAAAGTTTCTTGCATGGTAGACAAATCTTCTAACTTCACTTTTACTGAACACACCCTTTCTTCAATTGTTGCAAATTTTCTTGGATTCTACAAAATCTTGAAAAGAAAATCCCAAAACCTTGAATTTAGTTCTACATTGATGACCACCATCTTAAATGAGAAATTTCATCAAGCAATTGGTGGAGAAACTTTCAACAAAGAACTTGTGGAAGGATTTTGGCTCTAATACCAAATTGATGTAGGACAAATAGGGGAATTTGTCTACGTGTGGTTGTGGAGGATTTAAAGTTTTGATAGGAAAGAGGAAGGCTTTGGTTTGGGGTTGTAACAAAGAAGGAGAAAAGAGAAGTGTATAGTGTTTAAGACATATATGAATAAGTACCCTAAACATTAGCACAAGAAAGTGAAGCAGAAAAGAGAGGAGAAAACAAGAAAAGAACATTCAAAAACCAAAATGCCTTTTGATACTTGAAAAGAGAAAACAAGAAATGAACATTTAAAAACCAAAAATGCCTTAATACTCAAAACACTCGATGTGTTTATTAATCAACTATATCTCTTTTTTTAGAAGTAAAAAAAAAATGTCAAAATATATTAATCAACTATAACTATTTCTTGTACTAGTAGTATTAGGACTCCTAATTTGAGTAGTAAACTAAAAGCATAATTAGGTAATAACTAATAAAAGACTAACTTGGACTTAGAAAAAAAGAAAACCTAAGATACTTAGGGCCCGTTTGGTTTTAGCCTCACTCATATCTCATAATTCATATCTTAGTTTTCTTTGCTTATAACTCAATCTCATGTCTCAGTTCTAATTTCCTATCTTCTCTTAACTCATTTCAGATCATGTTTGGCACTCTAAACTCATTCTAAAATCCCCTTGGTTTTTGGTTTGAAAATGCAACTTCTATCTCAGTTGGTAGAACCCACTAGTCAGAACAGGTAATTGCCCTTCATTCACAACCAGCGTGAAACAACTACTTTGCCTATCTCCCCACAAAAATCCAACCCACAGACCATAGTTGAGACAAACCCACTGAGGAACCAAAGAAGCCAAAACCAACCACCACTGTATAGAACAATTTAGCTACAAAAACACAACCACCACCCTCACTCTCCAATCGACCCAGCCGCCCAGCCTCCGACCACCACCAATCAACCCAGCCGCCCAGCCTCCGACCACCACCAATCAATCCAGCCGCTACACAAACTCACCACCATTAAATGTAGAAACCAACTACCGCAACCCACAAAAACTTAACAACCACCGATCTCAATGCCAACATAAACAACCCACAAACCCAACAACACCATAAACAACCCATAAACCCACCAATCTCAACCCATAAACCCACCAATCTTAACCCAAAAACCCAATTCCCTACCTTGCTTCTTCATTGATCGGTCCCATGGCAAATCTAGCAGGTGATACAAGCTGGAGAGGTGGATATGTACAGGCTTGGGAGTGGTGGAGGTGTTTAGTGGAAACTACAAGAGATGAGAGAAAGAGACCAGAAATTTCTGGTTTGTGTGTGTGTGTGTGTGTGTGTGTGTGAGAGAGAGAAAGAGAGAGAGAGAGAGAGAGAGAGAGGGAGTGTTGAAAAGTGAATACAAAACATTGCATGTGGTTCTGACTTAACGTAGACAGGTCATAAGTGTGGGTCCCAGCACCTTTATTTTTTTACAAGTTTGCCATATAACTCAATTTTCATAATTTATTTTGAAAAGCCGTCTATTTTAGACATGAATTATTAAAAAATAAGCCTAAGCATTCATAATTTATGCTAATTACATTGATACTTTGGCTTCAGCCTTTTCACACTTATGAATGTTTCTCATACATATTTATAATTTTAAATATATGTTTTTAACTCTACTATAACCAGACTATCTTGGCATGTACTTTGTTATTTGATATCTAAAAATCTTTACTCATTCCAGAATACCTCAACCATTCATCTTTCAATTCATTGGCAGGCAGTTATGTAAAGGTCTTAATTGTTTCCTTAAAGCTCACAAAAAATAGTTAAACCAATATTGTCTTAATTTTATTACTAAAAAAAATAAATAAATAAATAAAGTTTTAAAAAATGGTTTGGGTCATGGGTCAGGTCACGGGTCAACATTTTTTGCTTCGGGTCAAAAATTCAAGTTCGAGTTGTGTATTTTCTGGGTCAGGTCGGGTCAGGAAATTCTGACCCGTTTTGCCATGTCTAGCTACTATAAGCAGCCAGCCACTCAGACACAGTACGTAAAAGATTCAGTTTTAACGCTACAGATGAACACTCAGCCCCATAAAAAATATGGAGGTTATGTTCTCTCCAAAATAGTTCACATCACACAATGAAGCTAGATTATATATTAAATGACTTCCCTAAGTGAGATGAGAGTAAAAAATTAAATAAAACAAATGATGTTCATTAAACTAGAAAACTTTCTAGGTTTAATTTCTTTTTTCCTATTGCTTGTGAATTACAGCTAATTAAATATTTATGACTTTTTTTAATATTTTAGTAACATTAAAGAATCTAAAAACTAATGTGGAAACAGGAGGAATGAGTAGGGGATTTGTGCATTTCAATTTGAGAACATGTGATTGAACATGGAAGGTTTTGTGGAGAAATCAATCGGTGGTGGAATGGATACCATTTCACAGCGTCCCCAAGCTTTGTTCTAACCCACAAATTGAAGACTCTTAAAGAAGATTTGAAGGAGTGGGATAAACATGACATTGGCTTTTAAGGAAAAAGTGCTTATTGAGTCAGCTATTGGGGTTGGATGCTAAAGAAGGATCACAATGCTTATCTCAAGTAGAAAAGGCCCACAGAATTGAGCTTGAGGCTGAAATTGATCATCTAGCCTCTATGGAGGAAATTTCTTGGTGGCAAAAGCCACATGCATTATGGTTGAAAGAGGATGACAATAATACTCGCTTTTTTCACATATTGGCTAGTTCCCACAAACGGGCTAATCATGTGAGGCATAGAGGTGGATGGTGTGTTGAATGACAACAGGTGATTCAATTTTGTCAGAAATTGTATTAGGAGACTAAAACCTGGCGAACTACTATGGATGGGTAAGGCTTGTATATGAGAACAAGAGGCAATTGCTTGAGAGAGAATTTGCTAAAAACAAGGTCATTCAAGTGTTGAATAACATGGAGTGTGCTACAGCCTTGGGTATGGATGGATTTACTGACATTTTTTCAAAAGTGCTAGAGTGTGGTTGAAAGGGATGTTACGGCTTTCTTTGTTGACTTTCATAGGCATTGGCTTTTTGAGAAGTCTCTCAATGCCTCTGTCCTCATTTTAATTCCTGAAAATAATAACACCTAAATATTAAGGATTTCCAGCCCATCTGTGGGTAGTGTGTATTAACCGTTGGCCAAAGTGTTGGCTAATAGAATGTGGGTGGTTTTAGACAAACTCATCTCTGAGTCTCAAAACACTTTCGTTGGAGGCAGGCAAATTTAAGATTCAGTCCTTATTGTTAATGAGTGCATGGATAGTAGACTGAGGAGCCATATTCCAGGTGTGATCTGTAAGCTGGACACAAAGAAAGCCTATGATCATGTGTATTGGGATACATTGCTTTATTTGTTGGATAGGATGGGTTTTCAAGAGAGATGGAGGAGGTGGATGATGGCTTGTGCATCTACCATATGCTTCTCAATGCTAGTCAATGGTTCCCCCAGTTATTCAGCAGTTCTCAAGATTTAAGATAAGGAGATCCCTTGTCACCTTTTTTATTTATTCTAGTCATATGTGTTGAGTTGAATGACGAAGAAAAACGCAGAGAGGTTTCATTCATGGTTTTCATGTGGGGCTTAACACGTCTAAGAAGGTAAGTATTCACATCTTTTATTTGCTGACGATACCATTCTATTTTGAGATGCCTCTAGGAAGCATTTTTTATACATCAGGACGGTTTTGATATGTTTTGAAGTTTTTATTGGCTTGAAAGTCAATGTGGGAAAAAGTGACAAAGTCCCAATTGGGTAGGTGAGTAACTTAGCAACATTGGCTAATATTCTCTGTTACGTAATTGGTAGTTTGTCAATGACATATTTGGGAACACCTTTGGGTGCACACCTTTAGGTAATTTTAGTTTGGAATACTATTTTGGAGAAGATGGAATGGAAACTTTTGGGCTAGAAGAGACTTTATTAATCCAAGGGTGGCAAACTTACTTTATTGAAGAGTACTCTCTCCAGCCTTCCAACATTCTATTTATCATTATTCACTATGCCTAAGTTTGTGGCAGATTGGAGAGGATTCATAGGAATTCTCATGGGGGCATTGGGGGAGGAGTTGAAATACTCTTGGTGGCATGGGATACACCCATTGAAGCGGGGGGACTGGAGGAAAGGAGGATTGCGAGTTTTAATCAAGCACTACTAGGGAAGTGGTTATGGTGATTTGGGCATGAAGTTAATTATTTATGGCATCAGGTGATTGTCTCCAAATATGGAGAAGATAAGGTGGGTGATGTACATAGTGAGTAGAGTGATGTGTGTGTGTAGTTTATGGAGGAGTATCAGAGCAGGGTGGGGCGGATTCTTCCAGCATGTATGGCATTCAAAGTTGGAGAGGGCAATCAAATAAGATTTTGGCATGATCTTTGGGCTGGAAACCTTCATCTAAAACTATTATACCCTGATCTATTTGAATGTTCAGTGGATAAGGAAGATATTTACTCCTCCACTGTCAATATGCACATAGTTTATGGTCGTTTGGTTTTTGTTTGATTGGAGTTTCCTGGGTGATGCCTAAGTGAGTAGTGGAGGTGTTGGCTTGTTGGAGGGGAGGATTTGGACATCGTCGATCTGCTGGTATATGTGGGCTGCTCCGTTGTGTCGCATGTGAACTATTTAGAGAGGGCAGAATATGCGTACCTTTGAGGGGAAAGAGCACTCAGTTTTGGAGCTGAAAAGTTTATTCTTGCATTCTTTGTATGACTGGATGTTGGCAATGAGAGGTCTTTCCTTTTCTTCTTTTATAGAATTTATTGATTCTTGAACTCCCTCAGGAAGATTTTTTTTTTTATGTACTGGACTCTCAATTAGATGGGGGTGGTTAGGAGTTGGAATTTGAGGCTTCATAGGGATTTTCACGATTGGGAGATGGAGGCTGTCTCTTTCCTTGATTTTACTTATTCTTAGATACCCAATGGGGAGGGGGATGACAGGATGACATGGAGACTTAGTGGGAGTGGCAGCACTGGGTAAAATTCTTACCATTGCCAAACTTATCAAGAGGGGTGTGTCGTTTTTAAATTGGTGTTGTATGTGTTGAAGAAACAGGGAAACGGTAAACAATCTTTTAATCCATTTTGATGTTTCTTCTGCTTTGTAAGGTGAAGTGTTTAGGATGTTTGGGAATCATTGAATAATGTCAGGGACAGTTGCAACTTTATTCTTTTGTTGGAGAAATTGGTTTGGGAAACATGACTCGGGTGTATGGAACTTGGTGCCATCATGTCTGATGTAGATTGTGTGTAACGGAATAGTCATACACTTGCAGATATTGAGAGATCCTTGGATCAATTGAAATCCTTGCTAGTTCTTCTCTCATTGATTTGTCTTGGGTTTGGGGTTTTACACACTATTCTTCCATTTTAGAGTTCCAAAATTCTTTTAGTTCTTCCATTTGACATATTTGTATTTTTTATGATACTTTGTGTTCATCATCGTGAACATTAAGTATTTCTTCATTATCAATAAAACTTGCATTACTTATCCAAAAAAAATGTGGCCATTATGATGAGGCAAGTTCTCTTCTGATAAAGTTAAAGTTTTAGTTTTCATTAACAATATTTTTTTTATGGATAAAAAAAGAGATAAATGAGATGTTTACAGAGAGAAGAAGAAGAAATGAGAGATTAGCTTGTCCCAATGAGCTCTAGCTGTAATAGCTCCTCCTCACCTTATAGGTTCTAAGTGGAGGGTGAGGTTGAGTTCAAGATCTATTAGATGAGAGCGAGAGGAACAGCAATTTTTTTTTTTAGGTGTCGACTTGTTCCAGACCAAAATGCAAATATCGGCCACAATGCACCAAGAGACACTAAAATATGAGCTAAGGTGGAACACAGGGATTTTTTTTTTTGGATAGGTAAGGTGGAACATAGGGATTAAGTGTAAGGTTTTATAACTAGTACAAAATATTGAAACAAAATTAACATCATCGATTAAAACATCTTACTCTGTAAAGAGGTAAAATATACACCAAAAGAGAAGCTAATATCTAACAAATAACACGTTAAAAATGGCAAAGTGCAGCCAAAAAACAATCAACTTACAAAAAAGATGGGACAGTGAAACTGCAGAATGTGGGAAGGAGAAATGCTAGTAAATCAATATTCAATAGGACACTGACTACAGGGTGTCTGAAGGAGAAAGATCAAGTAAACTGATAACCACACCAAATTTCAGCCTCTTCAGACTCAGTTCCAAAAAGTATCTTCAAACCTAGAACCAAAACTAGGGTAATCTACTTTCATTTTTAGTTTTTGGCTAAGTCAAAACCTGCTCTAAGGGTAGACAATACAACCCAGGAAAGTAATCCCCAGACAGTCATAGCCATTTACCAAATTTCTTCCCCTCTGGGAGGCCACAAGGTTGCAGTAACATACCTCACCAACATTGGAAATGTTGCTCCCTCCTGATCCAATAACCGAACTAACTGCACTACTTGGAATCTTGACATCTGAAGCACTATTGACATTTGGGTATCTGGAACAAAAAGATAGCCACCATCTCAATTATGTTAATCAATCATGAAATTTACATAAAACAATGATTTGAATGGCACACTACCCAGTAGCAGCTCTTGGAACTGGATAGCTCTGTGGTTCATATTCATATCCCTCAACCTTCAAGAGCATCAAGTATAATTGAGTTATCAAGGCAAGGAATCATAGAATTAACATAATTAGTAATACGAAGAAATTTGTTTTTTTTTTTTTTTTTTTTTTTTTTTTTGAGAAGTACAAATTTGCTAATGACTTGTAAACAGAGTTTGAACACAACAAATCAATTGTTACTACAACAAAATAACTATCACAACCATGTCTCTCAGGAAAGCTGATATTACAAGACTTGTGCCATGCACGACTTAACTTGCCAAAAAAACAAAGGATTTAATTTAATATATTAAAAAATACATTGCATAACATCATCAAAATTGTTTTCCTTCCAAAAAAAAAAGAATAAGTAATAGTTTGCATTAATATTTTTTTTTATACAGGTGGCAGCCATTGAGCCCTGGCACAAATACTGTCAGGTCTGCCTAGAAAAATCCATTATGAAAACCCAACACCCGCTCATATCCCGCAGGGTATTATTTAATAAAACTCATTACCAACCGTTTCTAGCTGGGTAGGACTGCTTTGGGCAGGTCGGGGTTGGTTTGAGCAGTCATAATGGTTACAACAGAATGAAAAGTGGTAGTAAGAAGGAATCGCCTATGAGTTTTATTTAAGACTGTTATGCCCTTAAACATTTATAAGAGGGTGCCGCTGAGTAGGAGCATTATTTACAAATACATTAAAGATCAGAAGATATTTATTTAAATACGGTATTTTCATATTAAAAATAAATGATTATATAAAGCAAATGGATTTGACAATGTTCAGAGACAAGCATGCAACAGACTAATAGAGTACCTTTAGAGGATCATATCTACCAGAGCTACCGGCTCCCATTGTGCCAGATTGTGGGAGCCCTCCACCAGGTATGCTTCCTGCAGGACGAAGTCCCTGGGAAGGACCAACAGGAGCACTTTCTGCAGCAGCATTTGCATCTCGCAGAGTTCTCACTCTGAGTCTTGATGCAATCTCTGCCAATGCATCTTTAGCAACACCAAAATTTCCAGATACCTGAATGACCAAAGGCATAGGACTTAGTGTGGAAAATTGCATATCACAAAAATTATAATAATCAGAACACCATAAAAACTCAGGATAGAAGAAGTTGGTAACAGTAGCATATTACAAAACAGATTATAAAAATGCATGTCACAACTCATCACCTGCACAAGCTCTTCATCTTCAGCTGCACACTTAGGCTTGTCATCTTTAGAGAAAACACGAATGTCTGCCTGGGTTCTCTTTCGCATCTCATTGATAACATGACCTCCTTGTCCAAGAATGCAACCAACCTTACTTGACGGGACAAGAAGCCTAGTAATGATATTACCTTTTTCAGAGTATTCACTAACTTTATTCTGAAGCTGAAGAATTGCTTCAATGGTTTGTGATCTCTGGTTCCAGATAGCCTGAAACAACATAAGGGCAATGATCCACCACTATTATAACAGCAGCAATGCAGCACCATTGACATCAACAGTTCAGATACAACAGGATGCCCCATATTAATAATGATTACATACTATGTGAAGAGCTGTAAAAGAGGGAATTGTAATGGGGCACAGAAAAGGCAGACCTCGAAAGCAGAGACCCGAATCACACGTTCATCTGAATTGGTTGATGCCTCTTGAACATATATACCGGCTCCTGTTTCCTGCTGTAACTGTCTTACATTAAAACCTCCCTTGCCAATCACCCCACCAATTTTCCCAGCTGAACAAAGAATTTTCATAAAGAACTCAGCTGAAGCTTCAGCAACAGGTCCAGGAGGAACGCCATTGAAACCCCCTGGTACAAACTCAGAAGGCCGGTTTCCATATCCCCCCATCCATGGCATTGGTGGCACACCGTGGGAATCAGAGTTCCAATGGGACCACATTGGATTTCCAGGTGGAAGCATATTAGGCAAGGGAGCTCCAGGGGGATGAAATCCTTGGCCTCCAAAAGGCATAGGGAAAGTCAGAGGAGGTTTATCCTTGCGTGGATTCTGATGCAACAGAGTTGATACATCATAAAGTGCCTTCTTTGCCACATCTCGTTTTCCAGATATCTGCAACATACCTTCAAAAATTACAAATTGTAGGGAGTTCCAAGAAAAATTAGGATTATCCAAACAATTTTCCAAATAAGAGCATGTTCTTAAAATATAAATAATAAAATAATAAAAAAAATAAAAAATAAAAAAAAAAGTGGGGTGAAGAAATAAAAATCAGAGAGACTTGCAAGAACATGGACAAGGAAAAGCACCCAAAAAAATAGTTAAAATAAAGAGATGTGCAAAGTAAGAGATCATAATCCCAATAACAGCATTTCATATCAAAAAGACATTTTTGCAACAGCAAACCTCACTTCATATATGTGCATGTGTATATATATATAAATAAATCATACATATTCAGAGGCAGTAGCAATGACTCTTACAAAAGACAAAAATCTAGACTGAACAAATAAAGGGAAAAGGGTCCTACCATCTTCCTTCTTAGTTAGATGCCCAGAATGTTCTATACTTCTCAAACCTTCATTTCAGGGCAATCCTTCATATATTACTGCCACTGAACCAACTCAGGCTTAACCAGAACATACCTAATGCTCAGAACTATTAAAGGAAAACCTTCTTGAAAGTTGCATTAGGTGAAGTTATTTATATTCTTTATTATATACATATAATTGGATGGTTATAATAAGGGAGAGGGGATTTGAGGCCAAGACGTCTCTATTGGAAACACAAGGAGGTTCCAATTGACCTAGAAGGTTCTTGACAAAGTTATTTATATTAAATGAAACTAAATGGGTCCACCAAAAAAAAAAAAAAAACCAATATTACTGCATTGAACACTCATAATTCAGTCATTGGAGATAAAACGTTCCAAAGTCAACAACCAATCAAGTAACATAGCCAACTCACTAAGACTCCACCAAAACCTTTGAATCTTATCATGCAGGATGAACCAGCATGAAAAACTCAACAACCATAAAATGGCTTGAGAAAAGTTTACTGCAAAGGAGCTCAGAAGGCTTCGAATCTGACCCCAATTGAGAGATTCAATCAGATTAAGAGGCTATTTTGGTCCAGGGTTAAGTGACCATACTTTAGCCCTAAGTAATTAAATTAAGTCTTTGCAGCTTTATAATTAGGGCTAAGCTTTATAAAAATAAGTGTTATTATCTTTCTTATCTAGTGCATATTGGATTGAGATTTACAGCTTGAGGTTACTTATCATGTGCTATTGTAAGTTCTCTTCTTCTCTATAACTTTATTGTCCTTTTCTAATTTTCTGCACCCTTTCATTATGTAACTACAAGCTCACATAGGAATCCACTCCCTATTGCCATAGAAATCATACAAAGCCCAATACTGTTCCTATCAAGGAACATATCCTGCAACAAAGGCCAAGCTACAAAATAAAAATGTTTCTGTTACTGCTCTTGTCACTGTTGAGTGCCCAATTGCCAGTAACCCAATTTCTACATTCCTTGCTTCATGTCATCCCCACTCAATCCACAAATTATAATTCTACATGTTATCCCAGCCTTCCCACACCAAAATAACATCTCAAACCCACCACCACAAGCCTTTTTTTTTGGTTACTGATGTCCAAAATTTCCAGCACCTTATCTCCACAATACCTGCATAAAAAGACCTATGAAACCCTTCCACTGTTCCAAAAGCCCTCACAATAATAATCCACCAACTTTCTTACATAAGATACTCCTTAGGCTCAACAATACTGAGGAGCTCCTCCATCAAACCACCTACTCAACAATGCTGAAATGAAAGTATGAAATGCCTTGCAAATGGAGAATTCCTCAATATCGCATACGTGGCCAGGGTGAAGTAGGACAAATTGAGGAATTTGTCTACATGTGCCTGTGGTGGGTTTAGAGTATGGAGAATTTGAGGATCTAAGATTTAGAAAGTGTTATGTGGTTGTGTTTGGAATTATAAGGTGGTTTGATGAGTTATTTGATTGCTATTTGGTAGAAGAAAGTATGTATGCATTTAGGGGTTTGATAGCTAAAAGAAGGAACTTTTTTTTTTTTTTGATAAGTAGTAAGTTTTATTGATATCAAAAAGGAACACCCTAGTACACAAGGAGTGTACAAGGGGTCAACAAATCAAATACAAATATTGCAAGAATCTAGGAAATCAATAAAAGAAGGGAATGACTGTTTTTGCAAAGCAAACAACCAATCCAATAAAGTTCAAAAAAAGAAAAGCTTGAGATCCGGAATAGATCTCTCAATATTTTCAAAACATCTACTATTTCTCTCCCTCTAAAGACACCACATTAAGCAATGAGGAACGATGGACCATATATAACCATTTTGATGACGACCAAAGCTGCCTTGCCAACACCCTAACAGCCCCAAAACAGTATGCAGCATAACCCAAGTTACTCCAAATAAACCCAAAACCATAGACCATAGATCCATAGCAACGGGACAGTGAAGGAAGAGATGGTCAACCAATTCACCATTATTCTTGCACATGTAGCACCAATCCAAAATCCACACCTTCCTTTTTCGTAAATTATCAATCATCAAGCATTTGCCTAAGGCAGCAGTCCAAACAAAGAAAGCTACTCTAGAGGGAATTTTCTGCTTCCAAATACTTTTCCAAGGAAAACCGTAGATAATAGGGCCAACTAAAATTCTATAATAAGCATTAACCATGAACCCCTTATCTTTGCTAGGTAACCAACACATCTTATCCTCACCAAACCCCCTTATTGAAGAACCATATATGGTTTCCATGAAGCCTAACATAGCCTCTAATTCCCAAGCATGCACACCCCTAAAGAAGCTCACATCCCAAAAGAGGACTCCATTGTAGGACTTCATAAGCTCAGCCACACTAGCCTCCTTATTCCTGCAAAATCTGAACAAGTCAAGATAGCTAACAGCAAGAGATGTCTCTCCACACCAACAGTCTTGCCACAACTTCACCCTAGACTCATCACCAATATCATACAAAATATGGCATAAGAAAGAAGGCCATCTCTGACTGATACTTTTCCTTAAACCAACACCATAAGGACCATTTACAGATCTAGTACACCAGCCCCCCCGTCCACACACATCCATATTATATCTCTATCACTTGTCTCCAAAGGGCATCCTTCTCAATCCTAAATCTCCATAGCCACTTCCCAAATAAAGCTTCATTGAAAAACCTTATCTTCCTTATCCCTAAGCCACCCGAAGAAATAGGAGCACAAACAATAACCCATTTAACCAAATGAAAATTTTAGGTTCATCACCAAAACCGCCCCATAATAAATTCTACTAAAGCCTCTCAATTTGGTTAGCCACACTAGTAGGTGTAGGAAATAAAGATAGAAAAAAAGAGGGTAAATTAAATAAGGTGCTTTTGATTAGAGTGACTCTACCTCCCTTGGATAAATACAAGCATTTCCAACCCGCCAATCTCCTCTCCATTTTCTCCAGAATCGGATTCCATATAGTCTTATCCTTGAATTTAGCACCCAAAGGAAGACCCAAATATTTCATTGGAAGAGTATCCTGCTTGCAGCCAAGAACATTCAGCAATAAGTCAATATTATGCACTACTCCAACCGAAACCAATTTTGACTTGCCCAGATTTATCTTTAGACCCAACACTGCCTCAAACCAAATAAGAATCATACGGAGAATCAAAATATGTTCTAGATCAGCTTCACAAAAAATTAGTTTCATTCGTAAAAAGGAGATGAGACACCACCAAGGATCTTCCCTCCAAGTTACCCAGATCTTCCCTCCAAGTTACCCACACTAAATCCTGACATGTGTCCTTCATGAACTGTTTTATCAACATTCTTCCAAGAGCTTCCATCACCAAAACAAACAATGGAGACAATGGATCACCTTGTCTCAAACCTCTGGAGCTACCAAAAAATCCACAAGGAGAGCCATTAATCAAAATAGAGAAACGAGTTGTAGATAGACAAAAGAAAATCAATTGTCTCCACTTGGCACAGAACCCACTTCTTTCTAACATCTACAAAAGAAAACTCTTGTTTACATGGTCAAAAGCTTCTCATCATCCAGTTTACAAATCAGCCCCGGCACCCCAAACTTCAATCTACTGTCAAGACATTCATTAACAATAAGAACAAGGTCAAGGATCTATCTATTCCTCACAAAAGCATTCTAAGATGCTGAGATTATATCCCCCATAACCGTGCGGAGTCGGTTAGCCAAGACTTTAGCAATAATTTTATAAACCCCCCCAACAAGACTAATGGGCCGAAAATCCCTAATCTCACTTGTTGCATGTTTTTTAGGGATGAAAGTAATAAAAGTTGCGTTTAAACTTTTCTCAAACTGACCTTTAGCAAAAAAATGATGAAATATGGCCATAAGATCAGGTTTCACAATCCCCCCAGCAAGCTTTAAAAAAAGCCATTGGAAAGCCATCTGGTCCAGGAGATTTATCACCATGAAAACTCTGAATGACATCAAAAATTTCTGCCTCTTCAAAAGGTCTCTAACCAATCCGCATTATCGCCGGATATCATTGGAAAAATTAACACATCTGGAAATGGTCAATCAACCTGCTGCTCAGAATACAAACTCATGAAGAATTGAGTAATGCAGTCTGCAATCATACCCTAATTCGAAGACAAGGTACCATTAACCATTAGGCTTTCAAAACCATTATTTTTTCTATTAGAATTCACCATTCTATGAAAGAATCTAGTATTGGCGTCCCCTTCCTTCAACTGCAACACCCTAGACTATTATCTCCAACTAATCTCTTCTAAAAGACTCAACTTTTCAATATCTGTACGAAGATTAACTTGTTCTAACTTCTCCTCAGCTGTTAATCTATATGTCTCCTCTTTAGCATCCAAAACATTCAACTTGCTCCAAAGGTCCTGTTTCTTATATGTGACATTGCCAAACTCCATCTCGTTCCACTTTTTTAAATCCAACTTCAAGACAGCCAACTTCTTAGTTAGTATAAAGCTTGGAATTCCTTGGAACAAATAGGATGCCCACCACATCTTCACTTTATCAACAAAATTTTCTACCCTCAACCACATATTTTCAAAACGGAAAGGAATTCCAACAAAATAGGAAAATGGTCTGAAAGTACTATAGACATCCTTTTTTGTGTAAACTATGTGAAGTGATCTGCCAAAAGCGGAGAGAAAAGGAACCGATCTAGTCGAGAAGATGAGGATGTATTGGACCAGGTGTAAAGGCCCCTTCCATAGGTATATCCATCAACCCATGAAGAGAGATAAAGTCAAAAAATCCATACATAGCCTGAGAGTAACTAGCAGCCCCCAATCGCTCTGATGGGAAACGGATTATATTAAAGTCACCTCCTAAGCACCATGGCAAATCCCACCAACTGATCAACCCGGTTAGTTCCTCCCACATCAACCTAGTGTCGTCAAAGGTGTTCCGAGCACTCGCCTAGGCGCCTAGGCAAGGCGAGGCGCCAGAAAAGCGCCTCAAAGGCACTGAGGCGCTCACCTCTAGAGCCTAGGCGCTTGCTCAGATATATTTTGTTAGGCAAGAGGTGAGAGGCAAGCGCCTGAGTAAATTTTGCAATTTAAAGCCACTAATGGCATGTTTTGTAAATTTAAAGGGGTGCATGGTTGGTTTTAAAACTATTGCCTCAGTGGGGATGAGCTGTCACCCACTATATCAAATAAATTAATATAAAAAAAATAAAAAAATAAAAAGCATAAAACAAAAGACCCAATAAGAAATTTCAGGGACAACTCCTCTTCATCAACTTTTAGAGCAAAGCAACGGGTATTTCGTCTTCTTCTAGGGTTTGGAAGAGAGTGGGCCAGTGGCTGCCAGCAGTCAACCAACATCAAGTAATATTTTCCAATTCTTTTAGTTTTTTTTTTACACTTTTTTTTTTCCTGAGTTCTCTCTCACTGCCTTGGTAATTTTGTCCACACTTTCAGAGCATGCAACTCTTTCCTCTCTATTTCTCCAGCAACTCTCTCCTCTCTATTTTTTCTCTGGTTTTTTTTTCCCCTTACCCTTCTCTCTTGGACCCTGACTATCTCCACCAACTCTTCCTTCTTTGTTTTTTCTCTGGTTTTTTTTTTTCCCCTTACCCTTCTCTCTTGGACTCTAACTATCTCCACCAACTCTTCCTTCTCTGTTTTTTCTCTGCTTTTTTTTTCCTTTACCCTTCTCTAGTCTAACTGTCTTATAGCAACTCTCCCCTATCTTTTTCTTTATTTTCTTTTCCTGTATTTTTCCTTTTTCTCAAACTCATTACTTCACTCAAGTTTTAGAGCTTAAACCATAGTAAATGATACATAGCTAGCTTAATATAGAATCCTATTAAATGTATTGTATTGGGTTTTATTTTTTAACATGTAGAATGGCTTCAGATAATGGGAGGAGAAAAGATCCGGGATGGAAATATAATTATTTAGCCTTTGTTGTAGACAAAAATGTAGTGACTTGCCTCTTTTGTAATAAAGTCACAAAGGGAAGGATACATAAAGCAAAGTAGCATCAAGTAGAGAATTTTAAAAACAGTACAAAGTGTTTAAAATGTCTTGATCATGTTAGAGAAGAGCATGTGCAGTATATGGCAGAGAAGAAGAGTGAGAAGGAGAACTATGACAAGATGCCTGATTTTGATGATATAGATAATATGATTGAAACTGAGAATGTAGATGATGATGAGGTAGAGGAAGTAAAAGTTATCCAAAAAGGGAAAAAATCATGCTCTAGTAAGAGAGGGGTTGGCAGTAGCACCCAAGTGAAAACTGTGAAATTAATACCAAAGTCTAAAAAATTGAAAGGTCGCATGGATTCTTTTGTAACATTAAAGCCATAAAAAGTGGTTGCGCTTAGAAAACATGGTAAGATGAAGCAAACTAACATCAATGATAAACTTGACAAAGAGAAAAGAGCACAAGCTTGTCAATATATTGGCCAGCTATTTTATCTAGCCGGTATACCATTCAATGTTGCTTGCTTAGGTGAATTTAAATGGGCAGTTGAAGCTATTGGGCAGTATGGTCCAAATACGAAGCCTCCTAGTTACCATGAGTTAAGAGTTCCAATTCTCAAAAATGAGGTGGCTTACACAAATGAGTTATTGAGTGATCACAAGGAATCTTGGAGGAAATATGGCTGATGAGTTATTGAGCGATCACAAGGAATCTTGGAGGAAATATGGCTATTCTATTATGTCTGATGGGTGGAATAGTAGAACCAATAGGACCTTGATGAACTCTTTGGCGAATTGCCCATCTAGAACCATGTTTGTGAAGTTAATTGATGCATCATCTTTTATGAAAACTAGGGAAAAACTTTCAAATTACTTGATGCATCTGTAGAACAGATTGACCTTATATTGGAGGACATTGGAAAAATTCCTAGAATTGCAAAAACTTTGGAAAGAGCCATTCAATTGACTGGATATATCTACAACCATGGGGGTGTGTAAAATATGATGAGAGAATACACAAACCAAAGAGAGCTGGTTAGGGCTGGGAAAACAAGGTTTTGCACTTCATATCATACAATAAAATCCATTTATAAGCAAAAGCATAACCTAAGGGCCATGTTACTTTTGAGGAGTGGGTTCGTAGTAGATGGACAAAGGAAGCAAATGCTAAACGAGTAGTAGAAATGACTTTGATGCCTTCTTTTTGGAATACTATAGTTTACATTCTTAAAGTTATGGGCCCTCTTGTTCGAGTTCTTCGCCTTGTTGATAATGACAGAAAACCAGCTATGGGTTACATATATAAGGCAATGGATAGGGCCAAAGAAGCTATTATAAAAGTTTTTAATGAGGATGAAGAAATGTATTCAGATATTTTTAAAATCATTGATGAGAGATGGGAATGTCAATTACATCGGCCTTTGCATGCAGCGGGTCATTTCTTGAACCCAGAGTATTTCTATTTCGAGCCTGACATAGCAACAAATCATGAAATTACAGCAGGATTGTATTCTTGTATACAAAGACTAGTTCCTAGTACTGAAATTCAGGACATGATCATTGCGAAGCTACCCATGTATAAGAAAGTTGAAGGACTCTTTGGCATTCAATTGGCTTTAAGATCAAGAAAGACAAGGGCTCCAAGTAAGAAAGCATTTATATCTAACTTATAATAACTAGAACAGTGGCACTTTTTACAAATAAAAAATCTGACTTCTATGATATATCATATATCATTACTCATACTTATTTTTTTAACATAGCTGAATGGTGGAGTTTGTATGGGAACTCAACTCCGACTTCGCAACAATTAGCTATAAAAATCTTGAGCTTGACTTGTAGTGCACGTGGTTGTGAGCACAATTGGAGTGTGTTTGAGCAGGTGAGTTTTCAAGTATAATAAGTAGATTTTATCCTTTGATGAGCTACTTTATTTCATTGAAAATTCCTAGTCTAATACTTCGTTTTCATAAATGCTTGTAGATTCACACAAAAAGAAAGAATAGACTTGCACAAAAACGACTAAATGATCTGGTCTTTGTGAAGTATAATCAAAGGATGAAGGTATGATATGATAAGCGTGATGTTATTGATCCCATCTCCTTAGATGATATAGATGAAAGTAATGAATGGTTGTTGGGGGAAATGGGTGCTGAACCATCTATGAATGTTGAAGATGAGTTGGTTTTTGATGATGATGATGATGGTTTGTCATGGGATGTAGTGGCAAGAGCTGCTGGTGTTGGAGAACCAAGAAGAATACTAGATTTCAAACAAAATCAAGGGCAAGCTCAAAGGCCTCAACATCACAACCAAATATTGAAGAGGAAGATATTGATTCTGATGAGACCGAGGAAGAGAATGTTGATGGTTATAAATCTGGTTCAAGTGATGGAAACCTGAGCGAAGAGTCTGATGATGACCTTTAGATTAAAATTAACAACCACATTCAAGCTATTAAATAGGCTACAGAATGTTCAATCTTCAAATGCTTTTGTTTTGTCATGGATAGTCATGAAGTTCAATCTTCAATGTTTTGTTAGGAGTTTTCTTTTTTCTAATATGAAATTATGAACAATATTTTAGTTTAATATTCAGATTTAGTTGATATTTGGATGGAGACTAATTTTTAAATGGTGATTTATGGTTAATATTTAGACTTAGTTGATATTTGATAATTATCTAGACCTAGTTGACTGTTGATATTTGGATGGAGACTAATTTTTTAGTTGGGATTCAAACCCACAAACTAGTTTTATAGACCAGCTCCTATCCATTAGAAATGGCGTTAGATTTGTTTATATAATATTCTTATACATAAAATACATTAGATTGGAATCCTATATGTAAAATAACAGTATTTAGAATTTGGCGCCTCGCTTCACTCGGGCTAGCCCCTTTTTGGCGCCTCGTCGCCTCGAGCGATACAAGGCCTTGGCGCCTTAAGGGCGCCTTTGACTACCTTGCATCAACCTACACCTTTTGTTCAAATTTGGCCCATATACGCCTGTAAAAGCCCACTCAAATTGGTCACCAACATTTTTAAACTTGCATGAAACCAAAAAATGGCCCACCGCTTCCTCCACCTTTTCCACAACCCTTCTATCCCACATCAATAAAATGTCCCCAAAAACACCTTCAGAACCCAGGTACAACCAATCTACGTATGGACAACACCATATACTTCGAACAATATCTCTAGTAATCCATTATAGTTTGGTCTCCTGCAAACACACAATATCAGCCTTCCAAGATCACAACAAATTACAAATTTGAAGCCTCTTTTCAACTTCATTCAGCCCATTGACATTCCAAGAAAGTAACCTCAAATTCATTGAGCAACAGAGAGAACCGATCCCAATTAATACCACTTCGCCTAGCAGAGGTAGAGCCATAATTAATAGAACTAAACAACCCCTTCAACTCTCTTAAACCTTTCACCCCCAAACTTTTTAAGCCACGTGTGTCTTGTTCACCTCAGCCCTCCAATTTAATTCAGCTTTAACAGCTAAATGAAGGGGTTTTTTATGGTGTTCAGGGGCTGTATGATCAGTACCCGTGAACAGAACAACAAGAAAGAGGAGATGAAGAAGAAGAAGAATAAGAAGAAAAGAGAGAAGAGAAAGGGAGAAAAGAACACACAAACTCAACTAAATTGCCAAAACACCCTTAATTCACAGAAATTACAGATTTGCCCCTAAATATAACATTGACCATACCTTATTCAATAAAAAACTTTGAATCCTAAAAGACTCATAAGTAGACCTTTAAAACCAAACAAATTTTACTTCAATTGCACTTTACACATGGACCCCATAATTTACAAAGCAGTAGCAAATCAATCTTCCATGACTGCATCAACAGGTGGTGGATTTGGGGCTCTTGGAATAGTGGTGGGGATGGTGTGCAAAGAGATATTTTAATTTTAAATTTTTCCTTTTCTAATATAAACAAAAAATAAAGATGGAACAACTTTTTGGTTTTCTGATGTGGACAAACTAGTGCCTCATGGCCATTTTATCTCAAGTTTTCTTCTGGTTTTCCGTCAGCCAAACCAGAAAGAGATTTCTCATATTGTGTCCCAGATTGTCTCCTGAATTGACATTGTGATTGTATTAAAATGTGTTGTCATTGCAAGGTTCCATTCTTGATAGTAGGATCCTTAAGTTGGATTCTTTATGTGTGAGTCCAAAAATGTATTTTGATTCAATTTCAGGTAAGGATCAAGTTAAGAGTTCCATTAAATTTGGGGACATTTGAGACCTAGGAAGCATGGATACTCCATTTTTGTTTAAGTACCAATATCCAATACATATCATATTAGATACCTCTAGGATACTTCTACATGCATGTCCCAACTATTTCTTTTCTTTTCTTTTCTTTTAGGAAAAAAAAAAAAGATGTCGATCCGTCCATGATACCACTTGGATACAGTTGTAACCCAACCCCTCAATAGTGAGAGAAAGCCCAAACTTGTAAGAATTTTTATTTACATTTTTTATATATTGGATTCAAAGTTTAAACACTTATCTAGCTATCTTTTATTTACTCTTTTGGATCTTGGTTTGTATTCTAAACATCATTTAATGCCACAATTTCACTTTATTATCCATTATTGCTCTTAAATTGATATATGCTTAACAATATATGAAAAATAAATGCTTAACAATATATAAAAAATATATCAAATAATTAATTAATACATGTATCCCCGCCGTATCGTATCCTAGTTTTTCAAGAATTGCCATATTGGCGTATCCCATATCATACCGTACCCGTACTCATACATGTGCCTCTTAGCTTTAGACGTGGAATGCTACTAGATAAGAAGTGTTGAAGACTTGGCCGGTTTCCTTAGTTTAGTAGGGATGTTTAGCAATAGAGTTTATCAAGAAAACTTCCTAGTTTTTAGGAAGAAGATAGGATAAGTGATGTTACCAATTGTTTCATCTGTTTCAATTGCATTTCATTATTATTAGAGTTTCAATTATTGATACTGTTATTTAAAGCAGTATAAAATGAATAAGAAGAACAGCAAAATTACTCTCTCTCTCTCTCTTGGAGGCTAGTCACCTCCAATCCAGAACTAGCCTCCAATGACTTGAGAGTGAGAGGGAGAGAGAAATTGTTAAAATTCTGCTTGGTCATCTTCATTCATCCATCCTCCTCCTTAAATAACATAGCCCCAACCCCTCCCAAGAACTGATGGACAGAAACGACTGAACAAGGAATTCTCTGTTCCCTCTGCCACTTACCAAAAGCACCTTCACTTCCAGAACTTGGCTTACTTCATCTTCAAAGATGGAATTGTACACAAGGAAGATAGATTCAAACCTATATAAATAAGGGCCTCCCAGACTAGCCGCTGGAACCAGCAAAGGTAAGCTGATGCTCAAACTTATCAACTTATGAAGCATCTACCCTAGCTTTAATGGATGGATCTATCTATGCCTATGTACCAGAAGCTGGAAGAGCAGCCCTTAATGAGGGGTATGCTTCCAGGTCTCGATCACAATGTACCTAATCATTGATAACGATCTATAAAGGCGACCACGATCACGAGAAGCCAAAGCCTGATAAAAATAAATAAATACTGACACGATAGAATGAAATAGCTACTGATTTTTTTTTATATGAGTAAAAATATTTGTTTGATCAGTCTTGCATGTAGGGTTTTTACACATTTTAATTTCTATTTTTGAGTTCCAAGACTTGCTTTGTTTTTTTGTTTGACATTGTAATAGCTACTGACAATAGTTTAAATCTTTATCTCCTATCTCGTTATTGACAAATCTTATCAACTAACAACTAAACAATCCTACAGCAAAAGGAGAACCAGCCAAGCACTTAAACAGTCAAGCATAGCTTTGGCTTTATCCAATTTGGGTGCCAATGTGTAAATCCATGCAATCCATCATTGAGTCCATGCTATTCATGCAACATTGCACATCCACATCCGCCCCTAGGTTGTCCTGACAGAATTGGGTCATAACACTAAAATGATGTAACCCAATTGTATTTAATGGACTAAATAGAAATTTGGTCAGATTCGAGGTGACTAACCTCCAAGAATGAGAGAGAGAGAGAGAGATTGAGATTGATGGCGATTAAGCTGTTGAGATGTTAGCTTGTTGGCCAGGTCATTTTTGCCATCATCAGAATGGTCATTTGTGGATGGCTGCTCCGCATTGCTTGATGTGATGTATACGGAGGAAGAGGAACAATAGGAGTTTCTAAAACACAAAAAGAACTATGTCTGATCTCAAATTTTATTTTTTTTAGAACTTTGTTGGATTGGATGTCAGTTTTGCATAGTCAGTGTTTATGGTCCATTAGTGATTTGATAGATTCATATAATTTGTGTGATTGATTGTATGGTCCCCAACTATACACTCCCTGGATACTTGGGTGACTCTATTTTTCAATAGCAATAAAAATTGAATTACTTATCAAAAAAAAAGTAATTAAGCTTTTCTTATTATTCATCTTCCACTGCTTTAAATAACAGTACCAATAATTGAATACAGTCTAATAATAATGAAATGCAACTAAAACAAATGAAACAATTGATAACATCACCTACCATATCATTTTCCTAAAAACTAGGGAGACTTCTTGATAAACTCTATCACTAAACATTCCTACTAAACTAAGGAAATGAGCCAAATCTTCAACACTTACCAAGAAGCTCTACATGTCTCAAGTTTCCCCAAACTTCATGGAACTCATCTCGATCCACACGTGTCCTACTAACAAGCCTTGGGTCATAAGATTCCTCTCCCCTTAGAACAATCTTGTCCTCACTATTGTGTTGTTGTTACCGATTGTGGATATGTATTCCCCATGCTTCTTCATCAAAGGCAATCTTCTAATAGACCCATACTTTAGTGACATTTTGATCTCTTTGTTACTACACCCAATTTTGGCAGGGGTTTTGAGTTCAAGATTATTTGACCTACATTGATCAACCATCCTTAGATGAACTCCCAAAAGAACTTCAAACTTGCCTAAGATTCTTGAGTTTTCATTTGTTCGACAATGTCCAAACCTTCATTGAATTTTAGAATGATTGTTTGTTCATTGATCTCCAAGAACTCATTGGACTCTTGAATTGTTGGAGTTGTTGGCTCATGCATCTTCGCGGTCCCTTGATCACTGACACTCGAGTGGTTGGATAAGAGTTTCGAATGATGTTTAGAACCGATATTGTAAGGCTCCTATGAACTCCACCCAATTTGTAGAAAAGCTTGATGCCTCCATGTTTTGAAACCATGCTAAGCAATGAAAATCATGCGGTCTAGTGAGGTGTTGTGGAGAACAAGGAATTCATTAACCTTGAGAATACACCAAAAAGCATCTCTTCCTTTGAATCTTGGTACCTCCATGGATCTTAGATGAGATGCAGCGGATTAAGTCATTTCAGATTGACAGTCTGATACAAAATGACGTAATCTAATTGTATTTAAGGTCTATTTGGATACCGTTTATTGCTGAAAACATTGTAGCAAAATAATTTTTAAACTATGAATAATGCCCGTAGGACCCAGTTTTAAAGTTATTGCTGTGTTTTTCTGTACTTACTAGTCTGTGAATAGTTCATGGGGCCCAAGGAAAAAAATGCAAAACGCGCACCGCTGCCACTACGCAAATGCACACTTAATGGACTAACAGAAATTTAGTCAAATTCAAGGTGACTAACCTCCAAGAACGAGAGAGAGAGAGAGAGAGAGAGAGAGATTTTAATTTTTCTTGTCTTATTATTCATTTTCCACTGCTTAAATAAGAGTACCAATAATTGAAATACAATTTGATAATAATGAAATTTAGTGATAATATCACCTATCAGAGTACCAATAATTGAAATAAAATCTGATAATAATGAAATTCGGTGATAATATCACCTATCCTATCCACTTCCAAAAAAACTTTTTTTTTATTAATAATTACCTAAAATATTTTAACATGTGGTTGTAGACATTCATTCAACATTACACTGCTATAGCATGTAATAAGACTAATGGGGTGGTTGGTGCACGAAAAAGGTGACAAGTGCGTATGGTGTTAGCCTCTGGAGGTTTATTAGAAGTGGCTAGTTGATCTTTTCTAAACTCCTACGATATGAGGTGGGTGATGGTATTAGAGTGAAGTTTTGGAAGCATGTGTGGCATGGGGATTGTACCCTCAATGAGGCTTTTCCAAAACTTTACTGTCTTAGTAGGGCAAGGGATGCTTCAGTGGCGAAGGTTATGGGTTGGTCTGGTGGGAGGATTCATTGGGATGTTTGATTTCGTCGGCCATCTCAAGATTGGGAGCAAGAATCTTTTGATCGATTTATGGGCATTGTCTACTCTTCGACTATGAGGAGGGGGGGGGGGGTGGTGACCCAAACAAAGTTTGTTGAAAACCAACTAGGAGTAGAGGTTTTGAGGTTAAGGATTTTATCTTTCTTTCTACCCTCCTACTCTTACTCTTTCCCTTGGATAATGGTGTGGCAATCGAAGGTTCCTCCAAGGGTAGCTTTTTTCTCATGGTCTACTTCCTTAGGTAAAATTCTTACAACAGATAACCTTCACAAAAGGCGCGTATTATTGTTCTCGATTGGTGTTATATGTGTAAGAGGTGTGGGGAGTCGATGGATCATTTTCTTCTTCATTGCCCCCATAGCATCTGAGTTGTGGTCTTTGGCGTTTTGTTTGTTTGGAATTCACTAGGTTATGCCACATGAGGTAATTGAGTTGTTTGAGTCTTGGCTAGGTAAGTTTGGGCGTCATCGCAATATAGGCTATTGGAGACTCATGCTGCATTGTTTGATTTGGTGTATTTGGAGTGATAGGAATGCTAGATGTTTTGAGGGATGTGAATGGTCCTTGTTAGAGATTAAGTTTTTTGTCTGCCATAATCTCCTTGTTTGGAGTGTGGCTCTATTGCATTTTACTTGTTTTTCCATTCTTGTTTTACTTAATCATTATAATTTTGGTTCTTGATTTTTGCTCCCACAGTAAATCCCCAATGTCTCAGGTTGGCTTCTTTTGTAATCAAATATTTCGTTATTTATAAAAATTAAAAAATAAATAAAACTAAAAACTATTATTGATAAACTCAATCACTAAACACTCCTACTGAAAGAAGGAAATTGGCCAACTCTTCAGCACTTATCCAGCAGCTCCGCATGTCTCAAGTGTCCCCAAACTTCATGCAACTCCTATCTTGATCGACACAGGTGTCTTGACAAGCCTCGCAAGTCATAACACCCTCGTCACCCAAAACTGAATCAAAATACTTTTTTGGACTCGCACAAAAGAATCCAAGTTAAGGACCCCACTATCAAGAATGGAACTTTGCAACACATTTTAGTACAACCAAGAAGCCAAATCAGCAAACAATCTGATGAAGGCAGTGGGTCAATGTCAATTTTACTTATTTTTTAAGTGGTAGGAGCAATTTGGTAATTTCATAATTTCTTGGATGGGCTGTGCTAATAGTCCATTGGGTCTTATTTTGGTTTCATTTAACTTTAGTAATTTAGTTTGGCTTTAGTATTAAAGCCCAAGGAGTCCAACTCAAAGTCTTATTAGGAGTTTTAAATAAAGTCCAATTTCAACTAGGAATAGCTATTAGTCTTCTATTTAAAGGGATGTAACGCTTTTCTATTTAGAATAATAGTAAAGTTTTCAAATTTTTAGAGAAGCTATGAAGCTTGTGATTGGTTTGTGTGATACAACCTTCTCCAAGGTTTGATGCCAAGGAACCCTAGGTCTAATGCTTAGGAAGTTTAGGTGTGATGCCTATGAGAAGGGTTACATTCACAACATTTTCACAACATTTTCACAATAAATCATAGATGATTAGCTATTATTAGTTATAATTTGAATCTATCATTAAAATTACTTTTTGTCCCACCAATAACACCTTGTAACAACCTGCCACTCATAATTGTCAGTATCGTACGATACGCGATACGTATCGTATGAATCGTATCGTATCGTACAATACATAGAAAAATGCTTTAAAATGAGATTTTTTGTTAAAATTGGTACTTTTATTTGAATCTAACAAGTTGTTAAACTTGTTTTTAACACAAAATTATTAGTTTACTTAATTTAGCCTAATAAAATAACATATTCATAAGTTTTTTTTCCCCTCTCTTTTTCCTATAAAATTTAGACTACACAGTACCCACTTACACTCCACTTTAATATTTGCAAATTTATTTTCTATACTATGAATAAGATATTAATTGACAATATAATTTTTTTTTTTTTTTTGTCATTATTGTTATAAGTCCAAGAAACTAGAATGCCAAGAAGATTTTTTTTTTAATTATTAAAATAAAAAGAGCAAGGAGAGATAGTAAATGTTAATGACGATGAAGAAAATTTTAATAAAGAGATAAGTTTACAAAATGATAAACATGATGACAGCATTGACTTAGATGGGGTTTATTAGACAATGTGATGAAAATAAATTATTATTTTTTGATCATTTGTAATATATTATCACTTTTAAATTTAAACCATTTGAATGTGTATGTTATAAACACATGCTAGGTTGATTTATTTAGTTAGCTTGTTAAATATTATTACATAAATGATGAATAAATTAGTCATTAGTTGAATATATTTAAAATTTATAATGAACATACCATTTATATATGTATATCTATAATTTTTTATAAATTTTATTAAGTGTTTGTGTCTCTTACGATATATGATATGATGTGATACACGATACGGAAAAATCAAAAATCGATTCACGATACGATTCACGTTTTAACAACTATACTGCCACTTAAAATTTGTTGTGAAAGTGTTATAAGAATGTTACGAACATAGCATTACTCAATGCCTATATATGTGACTTACAAACATACTCAACCTAGAACACAATCAAATGGCCAAGAGCCTTATAGCTAAACTAGCACCTTTGACATCTAGATTTCAAATCCCCCATCCCCTAACTATTGCATTATCAACAAAAAAAAAAAAAAAAAAAAAAAAAACCACACAATCAAATGAAAATGGTTTTAGAAACCAAAGTGGATAGAGAACAGGAAAGGAGACTAGTCTCTAGTTTTCTAGTCCAACCAGGGTCAAATCGATGGTTGAACTGGTAATGTCATAAATAATAAAATCAATAATTATACAAATATAGAAATTATTAAAATAAATGTATAATATTAATAACTCATCATATTTACAAAAAAAAAAAAAATCAAAAAAATATATATAAACAGTTTTGAATGAGGTTTCATACCTTATAATTAAGTCTAAAAAAAAAAAAATCAAATTAACATTAAAAAAATAATAATAACTTATAACCATTTTTTCCCTTTATCCTTTTTTTACATTGTAATTGAAAATAAAGGATTTAATTACCCTCAACTTAATAGGAATAATAGGCTTTTCTTGTAGAAACTAATTCTAAAATAAAGGGTGCCAAATTAGATGCAATGCAAGTGGACCATTCCTTTTCTTTGTGTAATAAATGCATATATTCTCTTCAACTATCAATACAAAGGCCAAAACAAAAAAAAAAAAGTTATAAATAAATAAAAAGAGGTAAGCAAACTTTCTCAAAGGCACCCCCTTACACAACCGCAAAGGCTTCAAGCCTAATTTTTGCAGTCACCCATCCAAACCCTCTCAAGCCGTTGGCCTCCATCCACACAATGAAAACCTTTAGCCTCCATCATTGAGACAACAGTGAGCTTCCAAAGTTAACCGTTGCAACAACCTTTAGGGGAGATTCCTGGCGAGCTCAAACCTTCCAAGTCCATATCAACATCATTGCAAGCATTTCGGGTGTCATTGCTGTTGAGCTCAACACCTTTTTCTGTCGCTTTCAATCATTAACTAGAACCGGCTTAACCACTCTAGTTCTTGGTTTTGTTGGTTGACCTAGTGATTACCAATTATTTCTGGACCTTTTTTTTTAATTTTTCAGTCATATGCATAACCAGACCAGACTACCAGCTGGTTCACAATCAAACTGATTGAACCGCCAAGTCCGGTCCGGTTTTAAGAACCTTGTAAATGAAAACAATGCCAAGAATTGACTATTGACAGTAATTCTGAAACCAAATGCAATGGCTCTAGTACATTCATTTGACTCTCAATATTAAAGGTTGTTTCTATTTACCTTGTAAATGAAAACAATGCCAAGAATTGACTATTGACAGTAATTCTGAAACCAAATGCAATGGCTCTAGTACATTCATTTGACTCTCAATATTAAAGCATTTAGGTAATCATGTCATAACTTAAGAGAAAATCAGCATGCACATTAAGGCAAAATATCTCTAGTAACTGCTACAAATTCCCAAGCATAAGAAAAGCCTATAATACTCGCTTTGTTAAGACAATCACCTCAATGCAGAAAACAGGAAGTGATCATCAAGCCAAACCACTCCATTTCAAATTTAAATTTAAAAAATTAAAATAAAATAAAAAATAAAATAAAAAAAGAAGGAAGGGGTGGGGGGTTGCAGAAGAAAGGTATTATTAGTTAAGTCGAACCAAGCCTTAATTGAGGCTCAGCAATGTGGTGTGCTTGTAGGGGAGATATGGATACAATCATATCCTTCAATCAAGCCTCAATTCCAACCAATTAAAAAAACAACTTTAAAGGTAAAATAAGAGCATGCTTACTATGAAATTCTGGTGCAGAAAAATTGTTTCATATGCTAAAAGCAGAGCAGGAATAATATGAAATAAAAGAATCAAACAATAGAAATATTACCTGTACCAATTCATCAGTGCTCATAGCACATGTAGGAAGATGATCTGCAGAAAGAACACGAATATTTGCACCTGTCTCACTTCGCAATCTTTGAATAACATCTCCACGTTTTCCAAGAAGACATCCTACCATGAAATTTGGAACTAGAAGTCGTGTAGTGACAACATTGTTCTCATTATCATCTTCAAATGTCATTCCACCAAAGAGATCTTCCTCAATAATCCTGTCATGAACTTTTAAGAGAGCATCCTGGGCTGCACAATGAGGCTCCATGGGCTCCAACTCATTCTCCCCAGCTGAATCTTCTTCATCATTTTGGTTCCTTGAAAGTTTGTTAGGAGAACTATAGATAATAATTACTCTCTCATCAGCTCCAACAACAGAATCGGCAACTGTAATCTTCGCCTGTGTCTCTTCTCTTAGGGCTCTGACTATGCTGCCACCTTTCCCAATAACACCACCAATTTTTTTAGAGGGGCAGAGTATACGGTAGACGGTGTCAACAGACTCAGAATTCCCTAAAGACTGTTCACGGCTTGAATTATTCCATTTACCTTTCCTGTTATTTCCTTTCTTCTTAAATTGGATGTTGGGGCGTTTATTGAAAAAATTTCGCTTGTTCCCATCCATACTATCAAAAGAGTTGATACTAAACTACACTCAATACCTAAAAACCCACCAAAGAGTTATTGTGATCATTAGAAATTTGATAAATTAATAAGGCACCATATACAATTTTTATCCAGCACTACAATAAGCTCTCTAAAATAAAATGACCACCAACACTAAAGAGGATATCACTTCCAACTAACACAAAATTACAACCCAAAAGGCAGGAAAACAAAGAATTGAAATTTGAAACACATATTTTCCAACATTTGGAAACTGACATCAACACAACTTTGACTAACACAAGTAGCAGTCTTCATTGAATTCTGTTTTAAGTTCTTACATACCAATATAGCTAAAATCACCAAGCAAGATTTCTTTTTCTTTTTTTGATAAGTAAGAATGATATATATATACAAAAGACAAACTTAATTACAAGAGAGAAGAGAACTAATAAACAGAGGGAGGGATTCACTAGATGTGAGTCCCCAAGCTCAGGACCAATCAAACAAAGAACCACTAAAAGAATCAGCAGGTTATCCGAACTATCCACATTCTCAAACATCCACCTATTACCCCCTCCAAATACACCACATCAAACACAATGGAAATAAATTCCAAATGTCTAAAGAATGCTTCCCCACAACAACAACACATAACACACCAATCAACAAAATCAAAACCCATACTTCTCAAATAATCACCCATGAGTATCTTATTCCAAGCTACAACCCAAACAAAAAAGGAAACTCGCCAAGGGGCCTTAACTTTCCGAATAACTTTCCAAGGAAAGACAATGGAGAGGGGAACTCGCAACTCATAATAAAGTGAACAGATATCAAAATCTCCATTCTTCTTCAACTTCCATTTCATGTGATCCTCATTATCCATTGAAGGTGTATTGGATTCCAAAATATGAAAGAGATCCACTACTAAATCCAATTCCCAATCATTCAGATTCCAAGTAAAACGTACATCCCAAGTCTGCCTCTCCCCCTCCCCCTGCCTAGCCAAGAAAAATTCTATTGAAGCCTCTCTATTAATGGCAATCTCATACAAAACCGGGAAAGACAGTTGAGATGGTTGGTCCCCACACCAACAATCTTGCCAGAATTTTACTCTATTCCCACCCCAATCTCAAACCAAGTATATTGGCTGAAAGCCTCCCAACCCATTCGGATGCCTCTCCATAAACCACAGCCATGTACACCCCGACCCAACTTAGAATAAAACACTTCCAACGAGCCCGTATCCTACGATTTTAGTCTCTGAACAAGAACCTATTGAAGCACCAACCCAAAAGCAAACACAATTCAATCTCAATTTAGGTTACAAATTCTACTACTCCTACAAAATTAACCAAACCGTTTTGCAAATAGAACACTTCAAATGAACCCATATCCTAAGGTTTTACTCTCTGAACAAAATCCAACTAAATCACCAACCAAACCCCCAAACAATTCAATCTAAAAGGCACATAAACATTTCCTCAGCTTAACATTTCTCAATCCCATACTCCATAACACAGTACAAACCCCTTAATTCAAATAAAACTCAAGCTCTAGAAATCACAGAAGCTTCTAATACTTACTATTTAAAAATAAAAAAAGCAATACTGTATAGTACATATTAATTACTCGTTACCGAGCTGATTTAAATTCGAATTATTCTCTTAGCTTAATATTACAACACAATCACATTCGAATATTACAATGCGAATTGAAAGCAAATATTAAAAAGTAAAATGAAGCATAATTTTCGAAGTTCCGCTCGAAATTAACGCATCTCTTAGTAGAAAAAGTTCGCATTTGTCTTTAATTATTGAGTTATATAAGCAATTAGGTCTAGGTTTTCGAAAATCCAATTTCGCAATAAGAAAGTTAGGAATAAGGAAAAGGAATAAGTGGAAGAGAAAATTAGGGGTTTGGAGAAAGTTGAAATGAGAGAGGGAAAGAGAATAGTACGTACCAGAGACTGAGAGAGAGAGAGTGTGTCACATCAGAGTGATTTGCCGCTGTGCTGACTGCTGAGTCGAATTGCGGAGAGAGAGAGAGAGAGAGATAGAAATGGGGCTTTTTGCTGCTGCTTTTTTCTACTTTGCTTTGAATATTGTTTGGTTTGTGGAGATGGGTATGGCCTTTTGTGAGTAACCAATTTTGGAAAGCGTTGTAGAAAGGGCCAATTTGTGTTTATGGGCTTAAGCTTGGCCTATGATGGAAAAAGGTTTTAGGCTAATTTGGTTCAAAGATGATTGGGTCGTGGAGCATCTTATGCTTCTTCTTCTTTTTTTTCTTTTCTTTTTTCTTTTTTTTTTTTCTTTTTTGATAGAGTGGTGCATCTTATGCTGAAAACAATGTAATGTTAGTGATTGACAATTAGCTAAAAAAGGGAAGATAAAAATCGATTCTATTACTCTATCATTTATATTGAGAAGAGATTTCAAAAAGCCTTAATATGTGTGGTCCTTAACTTGTGAATGCATAGAAAATTTCAGAAGTTAGACACCAAAGGTCAATGTTCTTCCATCCATGGGATAGATAGATATAGAGGAAGGGTACAAGTGTTTAGCTTTTTCATGTTGTCTAATAGTGTTTTTTTTTTTTTTAAGAAGAGTAAACGATAGAATTGTTTTATTAATCTTTTGATCATTGGTATTCATTACAAAAACAGTGCATGGGAAAGAGTTCTCCTGCCACACCTCTGCATAGGGGATTGGGCGGGTTGGGTGCATTTTGGGTATGGTCAAAAATGGATGAAGGACATAATTATCTATTTACCTATTTATTACTTGTTTAAATAAATATTAAATGCACATTACTCACCCAACCCATTCAATCACCAACACACCCCCCCCCCCTTTTAACTCATTATTTGATTTATATATACATACTTACAAATACCAAAAACTTATAAAATTGCCAAGATATATCCAATCAAAAAAAAATTTACCAAAACACCCACCTTATGGATGAAAGGCATAAAATTAAAAATCCAATAAAATTCTCCTATCCCTATCTTTGGTTGCATAAATCAAAAAATCAAATTTAGTTAATCATGATTAGAGAGAGAGAGAGAGAGAGAGAGAGAGAGAGAGAGAGAGAGAGATTTCTAGATTTTTCAGTAATCAAACAAAAAATCTAATCTCAACAAATTAAACAAACAAAGCAATAAGAAATCAAATCTCTCCAATTCTCTTAGTTTTGATTTCGCACTCAAGCTTCTTCACTGAATTTCACATCGTCAATGCAATTTGATCTCAAAGGAGAAGTCATGGTTTTGAATGATGGTTTCGTAGTGAACCCCCTTGAGTGTGGCGGCAAGGAGGGACTCCAGTGACTTCGTTGTCAACGATGGTCTGCAACGCCGTCACCTCAGCCATGCTCTAAGATCAAGAAGCGGATCTCAACAATCTTATAGCACAATATAGACAATTTGTCGAATAGAAAAAGATGGTTAAAGAAACTAGACAATCTTAGGATGTGCTTGGTAGCTAGAAAAATGAAAAGAAAACTCAAGAAAATCAATAAGAAATTTTCTAGTTAAGGTTTAGATTTTCTCTTTGGAGAGGGAGGGGTACCTAGAAGATGTGTTTAGGTTCTTAGGGGTAGACATTTTTTTTTTCTTATTAATGTTAAGGGGTGAAAATAAATAAATATGGGCTACCTAGTGGGTTTACCCATTTAGACTCATTTAATTAGATTACCCAATAGGTCTTTACCTAGGCCCAATAATGACAAGGGATCCTAGGTCTTCAAGGGTGTGGTTGATAGTTGGTTAGACTAGGCTTGGCTCACCGCAACCTTATTAGGCCGTTTATGAGCCAATTTGTGCACAAGATATGAATTCCACGACACAAATATACATATATGTATAATGTATTATATTGGTTGAGTAAATAATTAAGGAATATCAAATAAAATACAAAGCAAAGAGAGTGACAAAGATCCTCCAAATAGAGTGGTATTATATTTTATTATATTGAGTGTTCAAGTACATTACATTCTACTTTGCTGGGATGTTCCACAAGGCTCAATAAAGTTCAAAAATCATAGACTTGAATATTCCACTTGGGCTTTCAAGACTTGTAAAGTTTGAATCCCTTTGATCCAAGTGACTCTTGAAACGTTTGCTCTAGGATCTCTTACAATGCCTCACTCTTCCCACTCTATCTCAAGTAAAAGCTCAAGGATCTTTTTTGGTGTTTCTTTGTATCTTGGGTTTTACCTCTTTTATAGTGTTGTTTGAATGTTCTTCAAAAAAATAATACATCCTTTTGGTGCTCTGGGTACCAGGACCAATGTTCTATTTGAAGCATTGGTGGCTGATCCTTTCCCCTTTCTTCTCTTACTTCACTCTCCTAGGTACTGATAGCTAAAAGCCCACCTGCTGACTTTCCTCTTGTAGGAGATTTTTTTTTAGTAAATCCAAATTCTTCTCTAAGGTCAAAACTTCTCATTCTTCATCCAAAATCTTAAAAGGGTCACCTCAAAGTTTCGAAGCTTTGATGTTGACTTCTCACGATTCATTTCTTTCCCTGAAATGAGGAAAAATCCTTCTTGCTAATGGTGTAGCTGAAAAGGCTCTTGGCCATCTTCCTTCTTGGTTCACCTTTTCTGCCTTGCCCGAGGTCCTAGGTTCCTTCAACAGGTGTTGGCTCCGAAATCACCATCTATCTCTATCACTCTCTTTTGGGTCATGGGAAACTGATGTTGACAGGACCTTCTTCGTCCTTCGTGCTCCTTTTTAAATGACCATGCCATATCCTGAGTTGTCCACATCCTGGTTGGCGTCCTCCGGCTCTCCTCAATGACCTACTCTCTAAGGTTGGTGGATCCTATGCAACCGAGGCCCAAATCCTAATTGTTCCTTTAGACTTCCTTAGGTATCATGCCTTCCTTAAGCCCTTGGGCCAAGCCTCCTTCATCCCTCTTTATCCAAAGCCCAGAACTTATTTTCTTCTTCTTATAGGCTAGGCTCCCCTTTTTCATTTTAAGGGTCAAGCCTTCTTCCTTTTTTCATTTCCATAGGCTAGGTCTTTCTTTCTTTTATAGACCTGGCTCCTTATTATATTTTGGACCTCAATAGTCTGCAACGCCATCACCTTAGCCACACTCTAAGATCAAGAAATGGATCTCAACAATCTTATAGCACAATATAGACAGTTTATCAAATAGAAAAAGAGGGTTAAAGAAACCAGACCATCTTAGGATATGCTTGGTAGCAGGAAAAATGAAAGAAAACTCAAGAAAATCAATAAGAAATTTTCTAGTTAAGGTTTAGTCTGTTTAGATTTTCTCTTTGGAGAGGGAAAGGTACCTGGAAGATGTGTTTAGGTTCTTAGGGGTAGACATTTTTTTTTCCTATTAACGTTAAGGGGTGAAAATAAATAAATAAATAAATATGGGTTACCTAGTGGGTTTACCCATTTAGACTCATTTAATTAGATTACTCTAGGTCTTTACCCATTTAACCCAAATGTTTAATTGGGTTGGATCAAAACTTACCCAAATTAAATGAGTCATGGGGAGATAATAGGTTTGGATAAAAATTGTCACCCCTACCTTTGAATCAATATAGTGCCTTGCATCTTGAGCAAGAGCTAATGCTGCATTATTACAATTTCTATAGCAACATAGGAAGTGTTTAGGTTTTAAAACACTCAATTAAGACTTTGATGTCAAATAGAATATGGCCTAAACCCCCTTAAAAGTTGGTTCGCCGACTTAAAGGTCGTTATGATTGCATGGGAGTAGCAATCAACCTTTACCTCTCACAAGCAGGGACGAAGCCATTCCTTGGCTTTGGGGGGCCACAGCATCCCCCCCCCCCCCTCAATTTTTTTATTTTTTTCAAAATAGTAGGTATAATTAAGGTTTATTTAGAATTTGAGCCCATTGAAACAAAACTTTGCCCCCCTATAGTTTCTTTGACCCTCAAAACCCAAAAAATAGCCCAAATAATAACCACAAAAATTAATCTAAATAGCCCAAACAACAACAAAAAATTTATCAACAAATCCATAGTTTAAGCCTTTCAGAAACAAAAATAAAAAAATAAAAAAAAAATCCAGTCCGTAAAAACTCTTCAAATTTACCACACAAAAAAACCCTAAATTGAAATTAAAATCTAATAGCAAGTGAGACTATGAGAAAGCGTGTCTCATGAGTCACGCCTCCTTTGCTCTAGACAGTGATGCCACGCCATCACCAGCAAAAGTAGGCATAGTCTTACCATGCCTTGGCCACCGAAATTGATCGGAGATATCTGATTAGATATGCCATATGCGTCATAAGTCACAGTTGCCACACAACTTGCTCTCCTTCTTTAGTATTTCATTTCTCCCATCTCTGACTCTCTCTCCTTTGTTTCTTGTTTCTTTCTCTCTTAAATCTAAAGATTCTCAAAACTTGATATCTCTCCCATCTCTAAATGGCAAAGTTGCAATGCCACTCAATTGAGAACATGATTATGAATCCTCAAACTCCACCATATCTCTTGCTTGTCATGTGATACTTGAGAGATCCTAATGGTTTCCCCCCTTGAACCACAAATTCATTTCAACAATCCCATAACAACCACAGAGTCATACAAAAAATAATTCAATGCTTAGCTTATTTAGATGGTCCATTATCTAGCTAGCCACATCTACAAATGGTCCTTTAATATCCCTAAGCTTTCCCAACTTGCTCGTACTCCATACATCTGATAGGCCAAAAACATATTGACCCCTTGTAATAAATTAATTGATTAATTAGTCAAGTTTATTAATTAATCAAATTAACATGCAAAGCGCGTTATAGCACAAACAAATCACCAATAACTAAAGTATGCAATGAAAAATAAATTAATACGGTGATTTGTTTACGAATGGGGAAAACCTACACGGCAAAAACCCCACCGAGTGATTTTAAGGTCACCACTCCCGAGAATTCACTATTATCAAAATAAGCAGTTACAAGTAAAAGAATCCCAGTACTTTATACCAACCTACAGTTGAATCCTTACCACAATACCCAATTGGACTTGTTCTGTAGTGATAATCTCTCCTTTCAATGCACGACTCCCAATACGTGACTAACCAATTGCGTAGATCCCAGTATGCGACTTCAATCACCAACTAGAGAAGGTTGTTGGCTACAAAATTCTTCAGTTCATCACACGATGAAGATCAAGAAGTTCCTTGATCACAGAACCCTACGGTGTACAAACATAGCAGCTTCTTCACAAGAAAGATGAACTAGGGCAAATTCTGTCTCCGATTACAATTTGCTTGAACAAAACTTTGCTCAACACTTGTGCAACTTGTGTCACCTTTAACGGCCCTTAAAATAATTCTTATATATGTCTAGGGTTGTGAGAAAAGAAAACTCAAACATACAATCACAGATTGGATGAAAAACAGTCCCAAAAAACTAAACTTCATAAACCTCGACAGATACCCTATCTGTCGAGCTGCTGTCGAGCGACGGGCTAGAACAGCTCTTTAAGGCTCGATAGATGCTAGTTGTCGAGCTAGCTATCGAGTTTTATTGAACAACACCTTTCACACTTGAATCTTGGACAGACTTACATGATTTTAACACTTAAACTTGAAACTTTATTTCTTGAAGTATTAAACACATCCTAAATCTACAATTGCAAATAAAGTGTGTTTTGTCAAAAGATTAGCCAATTACATAAAATAGTGATATATGTTCCTAACATGTGAAACACATATGTCCTAACAACATCCTTGGCTCGTGACACAACAATAAGGTAACTATGACTATCTTTGCTTCCTGCCCCCAATATTGTATGAATATTTTGGGATAATGCATTTGGAGAATCCATTCGATCATTTTCATGGGTAGAATATTATGCAATCCCCACCACATGAACACTTAAATATGATTTGGCACTTTTGTAGATCACACCCAACGCCTTAGAAGACTATGATATCCCTCGGAGGTACTTATGCTATGTCTTTCCAATACAAGGGTTTCCGCTTGCATTAGATAGGCACTACGCACTATATAGCTTCCATGCACTGTTCAAGTCCATATCAATTCCTACTAGGCATTATAGTGACTAAGAGAAATAAATTTAATTAGTTCAACCTCGTAGGGAAGGAATTTCTCATCAATTAGAATCTCCTTTTAAGAGATTGTCTCAAAATCTATGAGAATGGCAATCTCCATATCCTCAAGCAATCATCTGCGAGGGGGAAACTATTTTCTAAACAGTTATAAGAGACCACGCCCCCGGCCCATTTTAGAATTGGGCCAAACCCACGTAAATGGGTGGAGTTGTGTTATTGCCTCTCAAAATGGAGATTCGACAGATTATATTTTCTCCTTTAGATTAACAGTTTTACAATAGAGACACCACTTATTTAATTGTTGAAAAAAATAAGAAAATCGTAATTGAAAAATTTATCATTTTATTAATTTGAAACTGAATTTACATTAATCATAGAAAATTACATGGTTTTGGTCCTAAATACAATTTAAGATAAAATAAATGACTTTATTTCCTAGTTACAATCTAGAAATTAAAAATTACATGAATAAGTATTGATTTATTAACCCTTGATCTAAGTTCGAAAGTTATGTTACAAGGTAGGAAGGTATTAGGCACCCATGCACCTTGCTTGGTGAAATCGATCTTCTAAACTATGGTGGCCAACATGCATATCATATTATCCAATATGTTATCAATCAATTTGCATATTGAATTTAATGTGTGTGCATGTGATAAACTCCAATTCCATTTATTAATCATTGCATTTTGATTGAAAAATAAATTTTAGTGAATGTGTATGAATGGTGATATCCTAGATTCAAGAATTTAAGATAATTATGAAACTAACATATTTATTATATTTTGGATGTGGATTTAAGATCAAAGTTAGTGTCATGCACAAACATGTTATGAACAACCAAAAACATGTGAAGAACGCTTATAAGCATTTAAGAATATCAAGCATATTCAAACATATTCAAGGAATTTAAATAATCATTAGCATGCTTTAATCTTAAATTCTCATTGTAGAAACATAAAAAACAAGTTATGGAGAGGGGTTATACCTACATGCAAGATCCACACAGTGGAGGAGGAGGCTTTTAGCGAAGGTCCTAAGGGTGGAATAGAGAAAGAAGAACTAAGAGAGGGAGAGTGAGTCTCACTTAATACCTTAAGTCACAGAAAGACCAAGATATGACAAGACTATTCTACTTCACTAGAACTTAAGAAGGGAGAAGAGAGGGTGAATCTATGTGCTTTGGAATGGAGGAGAATGAAGGTTTATATAGTAATGGTGGAGAAAATATGAATGGAAGGGTATTTAATGAGGGTTGACAAAGAATCAAAGAGAATCATGAACCTAGATCCTATTTCAATATTTAGAGAAAGCTATTGAATTAAATTTGGAGGTTAGTGGGAATGATGAGTAAGCAAAATGTCTAAAACCTCGGTTTTTTCGGTAGCTCTTGTAACAGTTTTCAGAGCTAATTTCAAAAAATCATATCTTTCTCAATTTTGATTGGAATTGCCTTATTCTTGTGCTCAAATTGAAGTCCTAGATGTCTAGCAAAATTAATCTCACTCACAAATTCAAAATATTCTGAGAGATATCAACGAAATGGTGAGCAGAGGTCATTTGTTGGAAAATAGTTTCAGCATAATTAACATTAATAGGCTCCAAATTAGTTTCCAATTAACATTAATAGGTTCCAATTACTTCCATTTCAAACTTAATCAGTTCCAAATTTACCTCAATTAAAAAGATAATTACACAAATTACTCATTGAATAATTAATGTTTAATTATCTAATTAATTAAGTGTGTGCAACCTTACCATAAAAAATAGTCCTAACCAATCAAATTATGACACGTCATTAATTTTAAATTGATATAATTTAACCAATTAGAATTAATTGTTCATAATCACATATAGTTGGACTTAATTTGTGATAGTACATCTTAGTCATCAAAACTTGATTTAATGATAATTTTCAATCTAATAGTCCAATTGAGGCTTATGACCAATCAATTTGATCATTAAAATATCAAGATCACCTTGATGAAATGAAATTAAGGATCTAATGGCCACAAATTAAGATGCTTATCTCCAAGTTGAAATTACTCTTTTACCCTCCATGTGAGGTTAAATGTGAGTTGCAAAATGGGGTGTCAACAATAGTAGGAGACAATAGCTATCTATCCTTCCAAATTTGAGTGCTCAATGCCATCCCCAACCAATTCATCTACTATGCATATATTTTGTATTACTAACGTATCTTTAGGATTTGAATCGAACGGTTATAAGTCAAAAGTATTGATCCAAGAGTTGATATTAAAAGTAACTTTTTTTACTTTTAATCTTGGCCATTAAGAGTGGTATTGCATGGTAGCTATTGCACCAAATCTTAATCTTTATCTTTATCTTATGTGTTGTCTATTCAATAATGGGCAATCATGAACATCAAAATCAACGAGTTTGTGTGACAACATCCGGACTCCCTTATTGTTGACCAAGTTTGCATCTTAATCCTTTTTTTCATCACCCCTAGTGTAGCATCAACATGTCGATCCTTAATTCATGTTCTCCTTGTACTTATCGTATGCATGTATTCTCCTTCTTTAGCTCATATGGTAGCCTTGGTCAGGATCCTACCACTATCTTTGACAAGTAGGAGAATAAGGCCATGAACCTAGCTAGTACCTCCCACTTGTTAAGTGTCTGGGGGTAGACACCTTATTCTCTTACAGCCTATTCTCAAAGTCCCCGATCCTGATAAGGAAGAAAGACCCAATCTTCACCAAAATGATTGGCATCATTTGATGAAGCCTAACTATTCAAATTGCAAGATCAAAGCTCATTCTTAGTTGATTTATGATAAACGCTCTAAAGTAGCGTACGGCACTCACATATCAAAGTATGCTAGAGTGAGGGTGGTGTATGCCACACTGAGACAGAACCGGAAAAATCTTTATCTTCCATTTTAGTGATTGATCTAGTCAACTAGTATAGTTAGATAACTGGCTAGAATGATCACTAAACCTTATTTTCTCTTATAAGCCTATAAATATCCCCATCAACTCCATTCCAAGAGTTTCTTTGAATGCTATGAATTGTTTATTACATGTTTTAATATTTCTTTTAATTTAATATAGTTAGATAGCTGGCTAGAATGATCACTAAACCTTATTTTCTCTTAAGGTGAGCTTTTCCTCTCACTTAAGGTGAGTTTTTCGTCTATCTATTGGGAGAAATTTCCTTGCTTTATTCTAGCTTCACTCTCTTCGAAATGGATGGGGACTTCATTAATGGTCTGTTTGGAAGTTTAGGGAGGGAGGAGAGTAGAGGAGAGTAGAGGAGAGGAGAGTAGAGGAGAATAGTTCTCCTCCACCTTGTTTGGATGTTTTTAAAATTAGTAAGAGGGAAGAGAGTAATTAGTTCTTCCCCTTTTTTGAATGTTTTAAAAATTAAAAAGGAGAAGAGAAGAAAATAATTTTTAAAAATGAACTTACAACTAATAAAAATATAAAACTACTATTAATTATTATAAAATAATTTTTATTACCTAAAAAATTATAATAAAAATAAAAATAATTTTTTTTTTTATGAAAAATTTTCAAGAAGCTTTAGAGCAGGTCAAGCAACCACCTTTACCCAGAAAAAGAAAAAAAAAATGAAAAGAAAAAAAGTCAAGCAACCACGACCCGAATCGGTCAAACGAAAGTCCCAACGTCACGTTCGCCATGTCATTAACGCCGCCGTCTTGTGCCCCCAATCAACGGCCGATTTCTGTGCAGAGTTCCGGCATCGACAAACGGTGCGTTTTTGTCGCCGAATTGATGCGAGGGATTGAAGAACCGTCCAAAGATTTGGAGACTTTGAAGCATATTCTCAAAGCTCTGCAACTCAAAGGCCTTTTGCATTCAAAGAATGCTAAAAACCAAATGGGCCACCAGAACTTCGTTTACGATCGGAACGACGAGTCTCCGATCGTCGTAATGAAGCCAGCAAGGTCTCTGGCGAGCCGCATTAGTCGCGGTGGAAATGAATCGCCACCTTCGAGCTTCAGATCGAGGCCTGGTCCTCGCCGGAATACAAACGAGATGTCGCCGGCAGTGAGTCCGAGGCGCGATCGGCCGGTTTCTGTGCAGAGTTCCGGTGCCGACTATTGGTATGAATGTACAACTACAAAAGGTGTGAACTGTGAAGTACTATTTATTAGCAATTTATTTTTTCATTAATCTTAAATTTTCTCAAGAAACAAACAAAAATTATTCGTTGTAATTTTATTAATTTAGAAAGGATAAATTAGGAAATTTATTTAATTAATAATTTATCTCCTCTACTCTCCCTCCAAATCTCTCCAATTTGGGGGAATTAAAAATGAGGGGTTAGAGGTAGTTGAAACCCCTCTAAAGCCCTTCAAATCCCTCCACCTCCTCCTTTAAAAAACTTCTAAACAGGGTAATTGAATTACTCTCCCTCCCTTTACTCTACTCCCCCTCCTTTTTTTAACTTCCAAACAGGCCATAAAAGATTACAACAGATTAATGACGAAGGAGGAGGGCGAAGTGTGTCAAGTCAGGACTACTCGAAGGAAGGAAATCTTGGAAGAATGCTCCCTAAGTCTTTTAGGACACTTTCTTACAACTCAACAGTACAACCAAAGGGCTGCCAAGTTAATGCTCAGGGCAGTTTGGAAAATGGGGCCAGATTTGAGGATAATTGACAATGGGGACGATTTGTTTCAATTTAAATTTACATTAGACAGCCAGATGAAATGGGTCATGAATAATGGACCATGGAGTTTCAATAATTATCTTTTGGTACTCCAAAGATGGGAGAGAGGTATAACAACTACCCCGATGAAATTTCACACACTTCTAATATGGATTCAGATTTAGGGCTTACCATTTGACCTTATCACGAAGGAGACTGGCAAAGATATTGGGAAAGGGATAGGGAAGGTGGTGGAAGTTGATACCACTGCATTCATGTCAGAACAAGCTCGTTTTATCAGAATTCGTATAAAGATCCCCTTGGACAAACCAATCCGTAGGGGGGGTTTGGTTTCAAGGAATCAAATTCAAATATGAATACCTGGTTAGATTATGTTTCCACTGTGGATTCTTCGGCCACGAAACAAAGGAATGCTCAAAACCAAGAGATCTGTCTCTAGAAGAATTATCGCACGGCGAATGGTTGAAGGTAGGTCATTGGAGAAAGGAAGAGAGTACTACGAGGAAAGGCTTTGAACTAAGGCAGTCACCGAGACCTGAAGCTTCACTGGAGAAACCCAGCATCGAGAGGGAGCTGTTTTAGACAACACAAAGCCCTAAACACCCTAATAATTGTGCATTCAATGCCAAATTCAGTAACGGTGCAAACAATTGGACAACGAATCCCCAATTATTGATTGAGGCCAAATCATTAAGGAGCAGATTAAGTGGGGCGAAAATCTTAAGTCTGTCTTCTTCCCAAACCGAAACTATCATTAAGGAAGAAGTTAATTGCATGAATGGAGACACAGTCCCTAACTCACCTAAGAACCTAATCAGCATTCCAGTAGAATACATTTGTAGCCAACGCACCCCACCCGAAAGAATTAAAAAGCCACTTGAGATATCACATGACCAGGGAAGGAAGCACGTGGAAAAAGATAGAGAGAACATAAAAACCTCACACAACGATCAACCTTAGGGACTCTGTTTCCAGCGACTCAAAGAGAAGAGTGTTGCATGATGAATCTAAAATCACTAAGAAGATCAACTCAAGGGGAAAGTGGAGCAAAACTCTAGCTATTGCAAATGTCAAACAATTTCAAATGGTGGAGACTACAGACCAACCCTGCCAAGCCCAATGAATCTCTTATGTTGGAACTACCGGGGGCTTGGGAACCAAATTGCAATCGATGTAATCTCTCATCTTGTGAGGAAAAGCTCCCAAAATGTTGTTTTTGATGGAAATGAAACGATTAGTGGAAGAGATGCAACAGATCCAAGCTGATTTACCTTACCGCTACATGCTAGTAGTACCAAGTATACAAAGGAAAGGTGGATTGGCATTATTATGGAATGAGGAAGTGGACTTGCACATTCAAACCTACTCACTGAATCCTATTGATGCCTTCATATTCAACAACTCAAACCCCCCATGGAGATTGACAGGCTTCTATGGATGGCTGGAGGAGCAATGGAGAAAGGAATCATGCCAACTCCTTAAACACCTACATACAAGATTCTCTATCCCATGGTTATGCTGCAGTGATTTTAATGAGATCTTACACTCCTTCGAGAAGCAGGGACGCTTACCAAAACAACAACAGCCAATGATGGAGTTTCGGTCAGCTCTGCTCCATTGTGGTCTATTAGACTTGGGCTTTCAAGGCAATATTTTTACATGGAACAATGGATGACCGGGGGATGCTTTTGTTCAAGAACGATTGGATAGGGCTTGTGCAACCTCAGAATGGACAGAGCTCTTCCCACATGCAAAGGTCATTAACATCCAATCTACTTATTTAAACCACAATCCGATCCTCCTCAGTTTGTCATAACCAAACCAGAATTGCAGGAAGAAAAAAATACCAACGAGGTTTGAAGAAAAGTGGGCTTACCATTTAGATTGTAAGGGGGTAGTCCGTGGAGCACGAGAAGCCGAGAATGTGGCTAGCAACCCTATGTTTCGACGTTTTATAAAGATTAAAAGGTGTAGGCTTGAATTGGTTCGATGAAGTTGTAATATTTTTGGGAATTTAAAAAAAAAAATTTAGGAAAAGCAGTCGGTGTTGGAGGCTTTATCCCTACAAAATGACTTAGAAAATCTACCAACAATCAAAACACTAAAAAATGACATTAATACACTGCTCAACCAAGATGAACTTTTCTAGTGTCAAAGATCAAGATCCAAATGGTTACCAGGGGTGATAAAAATATAAAATTCTTCCATCAAAGAGTCAACCAATGTCTTCGGAAAAATCAAATCTCCGAGATCACTTCTCAAACCAGGGAATGATGCACATCCGAGGACCAAATAGCAAAAATAGCTGAGCAATACTTTCAAGATTTGTTTACAACATTCAACCCGACAGATTATAGTGGGGTGTTGAACTCGGTGGATCACCTCATTACTCTAACAATAAACAATACCTTACTCCAAAGGTATAGCCCAGAGGAAGTGAAGCAAACCCTATTCCAAATGCACCCATCAAAATCTCCTGGACTTGATGGTATGTCCCCCTTTTTTTTCCAAAAAATTTGGCATATAGTTGGTCAAGATGTTACAGTAGCTGTTCTTTCAGTTTTAAATTCTGGTCACATGTTGCATAAGATGAATTTTACCTATATTGTATTAGTCCCAAAAATTAATGAGCCAAAACACATGTTTGATTTTAGGCCTATAAGTTTTGGTAATGTGATTTCCAAAATAGTGTCGAAGGTACTAGCCACATGTACTCCATTTGGTGATCTTTGATGCCCAAAGTGCTTTTGTGCCTAATCGTCTTATTACTGATACTACTACTGTAGCATATGAGTTGTTACATAGGATGAGGAATAGAAAGAAAGGAAAGATGGGTTAAATGGCTGTCAAGCTCGACATCAGCAAAGCATATGATTGGGTGGAATAGGGCTTTCTGCGACAAATTATGCTTAAGCTGGGATTTGACACTAGATGGGTGCATTTGACAATAGAGACAATCACTACTGCCTCGTATTTAGTCCTAATAAATGGGGAACATGTGGCTTCATTTCCCCGTTAAGAGGCCTTAAACAAGGAGACCCACTCTCTCCATATTTGTTCCTACTTTGTGCTAAAGGTCTATCTGCCATGATAAGAAAAGCCGAAGAAACCCACTATTTGAGAGGTATAAAATCTAGCCAACATAAGGTATGTATTTCTCACCTCTTATTTACTAATGATAGCCTCTTATTTTGCCGGGTCACTATAGAGGAGTTCCAAAGATTACTTAACATTTTGGGGACTTATAAAGCAGCTTCAGGCCAAGCAATTAATAGACAAAAAATATCTTTGTTTTTTAGCACAAATACCAAACTGGAGGTGAAGAGAGCTATCCAACAGATGCTGGGGGCAAGAATTATGTCTGATTGTGAGAAATACCTTGGTCTACCGATGGCAAGTGGAAAATCAAAGGTTAACACATTTAAAGAGCTTCAAGAGAGCTATCCAACAGATGCTGGGGGCAAGAATTATGTCTGATTATGAGAAATACCTTGGTCTACCAATGGCAAGTGGAAAATCAAAGGTTAACACCTTTAAAGAGCTTCAAGAAAAAATAACCAAAAGGGTAATAGGGTCGAAAGAGAAGTTTATATCTAAAGCAAGTCGAGAGATCTTAATCAAGACCATCGCCCAAGCCATACCAACCTATTCCATAAGCTTATTCAAACTTCCCAAGGCCATATGTGACAAAATCAACTCACTTCTGTCAAACTATTGGTGGGGACAACGAAGGATAAGCAGAAGATCCGTTGGATAAATTGTCAAAAATTGTGTATACAAAAGAAAAAGGGAGGAATGGGGTTTAGGGACATCTCAGCATTCAATTTGGCAATGCTAGCTAAGCATGCATGGAGGCTCATCCACCATAATCAATCACTATTCTATAGGGTGTACAAGGCAAGATACTTCCCAAATTTTAGCTTCTTAATGGCAGAACTGGGGTTGAATCCATCATATGTTTGGCGATCTCTCTTGGCAACAAGAGATGTGATATGGGAAAGGTCTACATGGCAAGTGGGTGATGGCCAAATGGTAGGTGTTACCTCACAAAAATGGCTACCAAATACACCAATCTTCTTACACGAGCCCGATAGGGATATGAAGGTCTATGACTTGATGAATCAGAGCACAAGACAATGGGACTGAGGTAAAATAATCTCTACCTTCACCCCAAGGACATGTGCAAAAATTCTAGCTATTCCCCTTAACCAGCTAGATTCACAAGACTCCCTAACCTGGGTTGAGAAAAAGACTTGAAGAGTCACGGTGAAAATAGCCTTCCAGGTAGCTCTATAACTGAAGACATCGGAAAGGCTTGAACATTACTCCTCGGCTCGAGTCCATGGTGCAACATGGGGAAACATCTGGAAGCTCAACATCCCACTAAAGGTTCAAACCTTTCTATGGAAAGCATGCTCAAATTTTCTGCCAACAAGGGACAACCTGCTTAGAAAGAAAGTGTAGATCAAAGCAACCTGTGAGTTTTGTCGCAACGAACCTAAAACCGTAACACATGTACTCTGGTCCTGCGTATTTGCAAGGAACATGTGGGCACTGATCAAGGGACGGGTTTAGAAATGTAGTAATGAGGCAGAGGACTTCTTTCTCCTCTTCAAACATCTGCAGCACATTCTAGAAAGTGTAGACTTGGACAGATGGGCAGTCATGGCATGGTCCATATGGAATTCAAGAAATAAATATTACTTCAAACACATTTAGCAAGAGCCATGATCTATCATGGAGAGAGCTACAGGTTTGATAACTGAGTACCAAACACTCATGGCAGCACAGCAAGTGTGAGCAACAAGCCATACATTTCAATGTCTAGAGGTTTTTTTTTTTTTTTTTTTTTTTTTTTTTTTTGGTATTGCAATTCATAGGGATATGCTTGAGATGTGGGCAGTATCTCCCCCAAGCCCAAACAAATCAGTTTGGCATTACCTGTATAAACTTGTTCAAAAAAAAATGTCCAATGCACCCAAAAAGCACATAATTTAGTCATTTGAATTGATAAAAAAAAAAATAAATACAATTTTGTGTTTTCTGTGCTTGCTCTCCAAGGTAGTGTACACTGATTTGATAGGCATATGCTACATGGCACCGACATAAGCTACCTTTAAATTAGTTCTTCAATAAGTGAATATGAGTTGAGTGATTTATGACTTCTCTCATATCTTATATATTTGTTGTGGTTTTGTCACGGATTGCCAAAGGGGGAGATTGTTAGGACATATGTGTTACACATGTTAAAAACATATGTCACTATTTAATATAATTGGTCAATCATTTGACAAAATGTACTTTACTTGTATTTGAGTAGATCTAGGATGTGTTTAATACTTCAAGAAATAAGGTTTCAAGTTCAAATGTTAAAACCATACAAGTCTGTCCAAGATTCAAGTGTGAAAAGTGTTGTTCATTAAAATTCGATAGCTAGCATCTATCGAGTCTTGAAGAGCTGTTCCAGCCCGTGGCTCGACAGCAGCTCAACAGATAGGGTATTTGTCGAGGTTTATGAAGTTCAGTTTTTTAGGACTATTTTTCATCTAATCTGTGAATATATGTTTGGGCTTTCTTTTCTCACAACCCTAGACATATATAAGGATTATTTTAAGAGCCGTTAAAGGTGACACAAGTTGCACAAGTGTTGAGCAAAGTTTGTTCATGTAAATTGTGACCGGAGATAGAATTTTCCCTAGTTCATCTTTCTTGTGAAGAAGCTGCTGTGTTTGTGCACTGTAGGGTTTTGTAACCAAGGAGTTTCTCAATCTTCATCATGTGAGGAACTGAAGAACTTTGCAGCCAATAACTTTTTCTAGTTGGTGATTGAAGTCACGTATTGGGATCCGCGCAATTGGTTAATCACGTACTAGGAGCCGTGCATTAAGAGAGATTGTCACTACAAAACAAGTCCAATTGGGTATTGGGATAAGAGTTCAACTATAGGTTGGTATAAGGTATTGGAATTCCTTTACTTGTAATCGCTTGTTGTGATAATAGTGGATTCTCAGGAGTGATGACCTTAAAATCACCCGGTGGGGTTTTTGTCATATAGGTTTTTTCCATTCGTAAATAAATCACCATGTCAATTTATTTTCCACTGCATACTTTAGTTATTGGTGATTTGTTTATACACCACGCATTTTGCATGTTAATTTGATTAATTAATAAACTTGGCTAATTAATCAACTAATTCATCACAAGGGGTCATTATGTTTTTGGCCTATCAAGTGGTATCAGAGCAAGCACACTCTAATTAAGGTTAATCTTTGCTATGTGATCCATTGATCCATGTTTGTCATGAATAGAGGACAGTCTCTTATCATACCTCCTTTATTTAATGGCACTAACTATGCATACTGGAAAGTACACTTGAGAGCTTTCTTATAGTTTCTAGATGAGAAAGTGTGACAAGCTGTGGAGATAGGCTGGACCAAGCCGAAGGAAGCGCTGGTCGATTGGAATGATGTTAAGATCAAGGTGGCAAACTTCAATAGTAGGGCATTGAATGTCTTATTCAGTGCGGTCACAAATGAGGAGTTCAAGAAGATATCTTGCACTGAAACTGCAAAGGAAGCATGGACCATTCTCTAGACAACCTATGAAGGAACCAAGGCTGTTAAAGATTCAAAACTTTAGGGGCTCACTACAAGCTTTGAAGAAATTAAGATGAAGGAGGATGAGTCGTTTGATTAGTTCTATGCCAAGCTCAAAGACATAGTGAACTCAGCTTTTAATCTTGGGGAAACCATTCCTAAACCCAAGATTGTGAGAAAGGTGCTCAGATCTCTACACGAGAGATTTCATGCCAAGATCACCACAATTGAGGAATCGAAGGATATTGACAAAATTCCTTTGATAGAGCTGGTTGGCAATCTACAGACTTATGAGTTGGGTTTGTCTAGAATTGGGAAATCGAGCAAGAGTAAGAGTAAGAGCAAGAGCATGGCACTGATGGCCAAGAGCAGTGACACAGATGAGTCTTCAAATGATGAAGATTCTAAGAAGAAGTCCTACATCACTAGGTAATTCAAGAAATTCATGAAGAATGCAAATGGGAAGGGCTTCGACAAGGACCATAGGCAATCTAGCTCCTCACAGTTCAAGAGCCAAGACAAAGGGAAGAAGGATGCTAGGGATGGTGGTCAGTATATTGTTCCCTCAAGACCAAAATATTTTGGATGTCAAGGTTTTGGTCACATGAAACAAGAGTGCCCCCCATATCTCAAGACCATTTGAAAAAGCAAGGTACTTGCTGCTACATTGAGTGACACTGAACCTAAGGATGATTCTGACAATGAGGATGATGGAATCCAGAATGCCTTCATTGTCACTGTCAATCCTACTGAAGGGGTTGTTGAAGATATGGATGAAGAAGAAGAAGAATTGGTGGAGTCCAAGTTTGAGAAGATGGATGAACAAGATGACATCCACACAACCTATGCAAAGTTATACAAGGTCTTAGAAAAGTATGAGAAGATGTATAGGTTAGCCACCAAGAAGTTTAGTGATGTGGAGTTTGAGCGAGAAGAAATCTCTACAAAGTTTGATGAAGCAAATCAGACTATTGGAGCACTGAGGTTTGAGAATAACTTTTTAGCTGAAAAGACCAAGAAGCTTGAGGCAAAATTATTCCAAGTCAAAGCTCAACTGGAAAGAACTTCAAGCACCAAGCTCGATGAGATGCTCAGTCTTTAGAAATCGGCTTCTGATTGAACCGGTCTAGGGTATGATTTCTCTTCTCCTAGTATTACTTCTACTAGTACTACTATTTTTGTTCCTCCTACTCATAATGTTGAAACTAAGAACAATGTTGTTAAAAATGATTTAGCTAATGAGAACATAGACAAGGGTAAATCTATCTTAGGAGCACCCCTAAGCAAGATAAGAAAGAAGTTAAAAACCCTAGAGCTAAGAAGGCAAACTCTCAAAAGCCTAAACAGAAGAAGCAGCATCTATGTCATTACTGTGGAGCAGCCGGTCATACTCGACCAAATTGCTATAAATGGTTAGCCACTCAATAGAGCAATGACATGATGACATTGGGAAACCAGAATCAGTTTCCATCCTCTTTTGCTCCCCTTGGAGATCTTCTCAAAGCCCTCATGTTTCTTTCGAACTTGAACAGTTTCAATTCTTCCCCTTCACCTCCGGTTCAAGGATTCACTCAAAGGAAAGGTTCTTCCAAAGTATGGAAGGAAAAGGGCTCCAAGTGATTCTGTCACTTTTTCTCTCTTCTCTTCTTATGTTTGTTTACATTACTTATGTATTTTGCTTTATTGTTTTGAGTCAATCTAGTTTTATGCATTGTTTTGTTTAATTTGTTTTTGTTTCTCTTCTTTTCAGTTTTGGTTTATTTTGTTTTTCATATAAAAAAAATTGAAAAATACAAAAACAGTGTGTGTTTGTATACATTAGTACTTGTGTACCTTGGATGGTCATTGAAACAAAATTTTCTAAAATTTGTATCTTTTGTAACTTAGATGAGCATCTCTATGCACAACTAAGCAAGTGAGCTTTGTGGCTCGTGTGTGTGATGAGTAAGATTAAGTAATCACTTGTACTTAACACTCATATCACTCTTTTTTACTGGAAGGACTAGAAAATCCTAAGAGAAATGCATAAATAACCATCTTACCAATATTGCCCACCAATCATAAAATGACATCTGTATGCTTCGGCATAGCAAAAGTGTAATGTCAAAAGTTTAACATCATTAGGTATTTCTTTTCTCTCTCTTATATGTCCATACATGATTTGCTTAAAAGATATAAATGCAAAGAAAAATAAAAGCAAAAAGAATCAAAATGCTTTATATGTGATTGCTAGCGTATTTTTTAGGAGATGTGGGAGTTATAGGATGTACCTCGAAAGTGATAGTCCCCATCAAACAGTTATGATTGTGTGTGAGTTAAAGTGATTTTCTCATATCTCAAATTGCCATAACAAGTAGACACTTATGCAATCTTGCAATGTTTTTCACATACAATACACAATATTCTTTACTACTCTTAATACATGTGCAGGTACAATGTGATTTGGCACTTACAAGGGATACTTATGTGAATGTATGTTCATTAAACTGTCTTAACTTATTTTTGAAATATAAAATTGGTTAGACTTGTTTAGTGTGTGTGTCTGTCTTGGGATCTATGTGCTTAACATTTTTTTGTTGAGAGATGTTTTTAAGAGATCAAAATGTTGTTTGGATCCTTAGTTGAGTTGCATGGCTGATTGCATTCATTTTTATGTTTTCTTCTTCTTGAAAAATTGTTTTTAAGCAATTTCGATAGCTCCTCGACAACTCTCGACACATAGCTTATCTATCGAGCTCTTCAGTTGCTTTTATCGCAATCTCGACACCTCTTGATAGCTACCCTCAATCTATCGAGCTTCTTTTACCCTGGACACCTACTCGATAGCTACTTCTATCAAACTCTTTAAAGCTCGACAGATCCTTAACACCTCTTGATTTGTTGAGAATTATTGAGGTGCTATATAAAGGGCGCTTGCAATCTCAGACTCATTTTGCTCGATATCTCTCAATCTCTCTAGCCTTTTCACCTCCCAAAACCTCTCTCTTTCATCTTAAACCTCTTCCTCAAGGATTCTTCGGCCTTAATCAAGTTTTCTTCACTTGGTAAGTGTCTAAATCCCTCATATTCATGCATTTCATGATTTTTAACCTAAGTTTTTGGGATTTTTGAAAATTTTGGGGTTTTTCAAAATCAAAGAGGTTTTTGCAAAATTTTTGGGATGGGTTTTGAAGATTTGATCTTAAAAACTTCATACATTGCATCTCATGAGTATAAAAACTATATTTTCATGCATTTAGATGTGTGTTATATAAGTTCTCTGTTTATGTACTGGTAGGTTTGGATTGGGCTGGGCCCATGATGCTTTTTTTATTGCATGTCACATGTTCATGCATTTCCATGCATACGTTCTTTCTTTTCAATATATTTTGGAATATTTGAACTGCTTGGGACTTTTCTGTTTGTTTTCTCCCTCTCTCTCTTGTGTTTGCGTTAGTCTACTTTTATGGCACCTAAACGCAAATCTACTCCGTCTCGGAACTCTCTTCATTCTGGGGCATCCATTTTTGCTAATCCTACTCCTTTCTCGTTCGGTTCTGTGATGAGAAGGCCAAATCAGACTTCTTTGAAAACTTTTCTCGACGAGACATTCATTCTGAGTGCCAAGTCATCTTGTCGAACTTCTCCGACACTGACCTTCCCACTGTCATTCACAGTAGGGAATGGGAATCACTATGTGACGTCTCGGTCACATGTCCATCCATACTAATCCAAGAGTTTTACTCCAACATGCATGGATTTGATTTTTCAATACCTATCTTCATTACTCGAGTTCGAGGTACGCACATTGTTGTTGTTAGGATTAATGCCCTTAAATCCTATTGTATGATGCTATGTATGATATTATGTATGACATTATGTATGACATTATGTATGACTTAATATTATGATTAATAAAGTTGATTTATTATTATCTGAAATAATGGTAACATAAATATTCGGACATTATCATATAATTCATAAGATGCATAGTATGTGATTTATGTGATTAAGTCACAAAAGATATAAGTCACAAGTTTTTTGTAAACTTAGAATTTTAGTTTGTAGTCGATGATGAAATTGAGCATTTCATCTGCAAAAATTATAATATATCAACTAAGATGATTTGTCTTGATCATGGAAGTGAAAATTTCTAGTTGATGTGTTGATATGTTTTAAGAGTTAAAACATATTGAACTCGACCGCTATGAGATTCGTTATTCTCCTAACGACTGTCAAATGAATAATAAATCTCACGACTTATATTTACATGAACTCTTAATCCTGAGAGAATAATGGACTTGATCATAGAATGTAGATTGTTTTGATATATCAGGAGTGAAATCTAAAGTTACGGTCAAAACCTTAGTATATTGGGCAGTCACATTTAGTGTAGATGGAACATATATTCTCAAGAAGGAATACATAGTCTCTTAACGAAAATATAAAATATTATCTTGAAATAAGTTTAATGGGTTCGGTTATTCAGAGTGTTAGGCCTAGCCACTTTAGTAAGGAATTACTGAAGTATATATTTATGAAATTGGATTTCATAAATATATGATGAATAACTTAAAATTATTAAATTGGGTACTCAAGGATTAAGATGTAGTGATCTACAAAGTGGTAGTCTTCATTCATGACTTTATATTATTACAAATATTTTATGAAGGGGTTACATGTACAATAAAGTCTTAGGATATAATTTATTAATAAGGGCTAGAGTGCAATTATATTTATATAGTGATATTAAATATAATTAATGGTAACTTTGGACTTATCAAGAGCTGATAGAAAGGCTCAAGGCCCATTGGTGCTAGAGTCTTATTTGTTCCCTTTTGGTCCAACTTCAAGCCACACATTAAGGCCCAATTGGAAAAGCCCAAAAGGTTAGCCTAATTAAATAATCAGTTATGTGGAGAGAAACATATAGAATTTTTGTAAGAACATGAAATGGTATGTATATGGTTGTTGGACACTTTTTATTCTTTCTAGAACATATACATATAACTGATTAAGAGATCACACTTCTTAGGCACAAGTGGAATTGAAGTGAAGATTGAAAGTGTTCTCAAGAATTTTTGATCTTTGGTTTTGAAATTCACCATACCAAGGTACACTCTCTTATTCCTAAATTCTGAAATTTACTTAGTACATGTTATCAATTGTGAATGAAGTTGATCCATTAATTTTTCGCTGTGTTCATTCATATTTCCATCAATTGTCACACCGGAGATTGTCTCCAATGTGCTCCGTGTCCCTAGGGTAGAGCATCCTGACTGCCCTGATTGTGATCATTTTAAGACCGTGTCTAAAGACAAGCTTATTTCTGCTTTCTATGAGCACCTTTCTGATTGGGGTAAACGTCAATTCACTTACTATTCGGGTTTTGCTAAAGGCGTTCGGTTTTTTAACATAGTTATGACTTTTGTTCTTTATCCCCTATCTCACTATAACTCTATCACAGAGCCTCGTGCTCGGCTTTTGCTTTCCCTTCTTAAGCATCTTAGTATAGATTTTCCTTCTCACTTCATTCTTTCTATCATAGATGTGTATAGGGATTCGGCGACCCGTGATAAGCTCATCTTCCCTTCGGCTATCACGAGGATTTTACGCCATTTTTCTGTTCCTTTTTCACTATCCGACCATTTCTCTTATATTGGTGCTATAGATGCCGCTATCGTTAAAAGGAGCGAGGCACAATTTTAGTCGAGGTGGTCTGGGTCAGCAGCTCCTCCCACTCCTTCAGCTACATCCACATCTGCTCCCTCTTCTTCTACGAGTGGTGTGACTCTCGAGGACATCATGGTGCAGCTTCAGTGCATAGATGCTCGCCTCGACACTCTCAGTGATGAGTTGTGTCAGGTGAACACCCATGTTGGTCGTATTGCACAACGCTAGGCAGTCATGGGTGGCTTCGTTACTTCTCCTCCACCTACTCCAAAGGCTTCTAATGATGAGAATGAGGATGATGATGATGATGCTACTGCTTTTAATGATGAGGATGATGGAGATGCTAGCTTTTCCAGTGCTGACGAGATGTCTACTTAACACTCTTACCTTTTGTCACTCGTGACAAAAAGGGAGAGTAGTTTTGGTTATAAGAGTAGTCATAATTAGGGGGAGAGTTAGTTTAGGAGATTTTTGTTAGGGGAGTGTTGATTTTGAGGGATGTAGTGAGGATATAATGTATTTTTTTTTTCTTTCAGTCTACTTTAGATACGTTTATGTCTTATACATGGGTTTTGTGACCATTTTGACATACATTGTACTTATATTCTTTACATATTGATGTATGTTTTTCACCTACCCTTTCATGTGTTGTTTCTTTTCTCTCTTTATTCACATGCTTCTTATAACTTATATGCAATCTATTATTTCTGTTTCACACTAAGATGCCTTAATGAATTTTATTTAAACTGTTTCAGAAATACAGGTTGTCAAAGTCTACTTGTCATAAACTTTCTTCTTGCAAAATTTTTCAAGAGTTTGTGTTAAGATAGATTTTATTGTATTCAATAAGTGAATATGAGTTGAGTGATTTATAACTTCTCTCATATCTAATTTGTTTGTTGTGGTTTTGTCACGGATTGTCAAAGAGGGAGATTGTTAGGACATATATATTACACATGTTAGGAACATATGTCACTATTTTATATAATTGGCTAATCCTTTGACAAAACGCATTTTACTTGTATTTGGGTAGATTTAGGATGTGTTTAATATTTCAAAAAACAAGGTTTCAAGTTTAAGTATTAAAGCCATGCAAGTCTATCTAAGATTCAAGTGTGAAAAGTGTTGTTCATTAAAATTCAACAACTAGCATCTATCGAGCCTTGAAGAGCTATTCCAGCCCGTGGCTCGACAATAACTCGACAGATAGGGTATCTGTCGAGGTTTATGAAGTTCAGTTTTTCAGGACTATTTTTCATCCAATCCGTGAATATATATTTGGGCTTTCTTTTCTCATAACCCTAGACATATATAAGGATTATTTTAAGGGTCGTCAAATGTGACACAAGTTGCAAAGTGTTGAGCAAAGTTTGTTCATGCAAATTGTGACTAGAGATAAAATTTGCCCTAATTCATCTTTTTTGTGAAGAAGCTGATGTGTTTGTGCACCATAGGGTTTTGTAACCAAGGAGTTTCTTGATCTACATCGTGTGATGAACTGATTACAGCCAACAACCTTTTCTAGTTGGTGATTGAAGTCGCCTATTGGGATCCACGCAATTAATTAGTCACGTATTGGGAGTCGTGCATTAAAAGGAGAGATTGTTACTACAAAACAAGTCCAATTGGGTATTGGGGTAAGGTTTCAACTGTAGGTTGGTATAAGGTACTGAAATTCCTTTACTTGTAACCGCTTGTTGTGATAATAGTGGATTCTCGGGAGTGGTAACCTTAAAATCACCTGGTGGGATTTTTGCCGTGTAGATTTTTCTCATTCGTAAACAAATCACTGTGTCAATTTATTTTCCGCTGCATACTTTAGTTATTGGTGATTTGTTTGTGCTCCCACGCACTTTGCATGTTAATTTGATTAATTAATAAACTTGGCTAATTAATCAACTAATTCATCAAAAGGGATCATTACGTTTTTTGGCCTATCAATAATAAAGGACATCATCAAAATACCATAGGTTGAAATATTAACACATCTATAAGAATTAAAATAAATAAATAAATAAACCTATTATTATTAGGCAAAGTTTGGTTACAAACTTGAACTCAACTCAATATTTTTTTATTGAATGTAAATTTTGACAAATCCATCATTAGATTACATTTTCTTCTTATATTCTCCATGCTTGCAAAATTTCCAAAATATCAATTATCAATATTTATATCATTGTAAACACTCAATTTTGCACCCATAATTTAATCAAGGAGAATGACTTGAATGACCAATCCATATACCCCAAAAATTATAATTGCATTACATGCATTAATTTGTTCTTGCATTACACGCATCATTTTGTCTTTGCATTACATGCACTAATTCATTCATTGCATATCATAAAAATGATCTTGAGATTCTAATGGTCGTAGCAGTGTTTCTGGTTATCAAATTGGACTATCGAATCGAAAGATATCGCATGATCAAGTTTGCACGGTCAATATGCATTGTGTCTAGGTAGAATCGACCACACATGATCAATTTAAATTAATTTTGATTGGTTAAACAATTAAAATTAATTAAATAATTTTGTGATTGGTTGGTAATTAGTGTTTAAAATAGGGATGCATGCATAGGAATAAAAGGGATGATTGGATAACAATAAAATTGTGGATAATCTGAACTTTATTAAGATTTATTTTAGAGTATTTATCAACAAGATAATTGTCCTTAAATATCCTGAATTATCTAAAAAAGAGATGAAAAATCATAGGCGGAAGATGAAAACGTGTCTAGGTACAAGGATCAGTCAAAAAATCCTAGAAGAGGAGTCCAAACGGCACCCGAACACGAAAGTGAATTCAAAGCCATAGGGCCAATTCGACACTTTTGGAGTGCTGAACGTTACTCTAAAAGGGCCGAATTCCCCTGATGTGGGTTGTGGCCCAACGACCTTCAAGTGACAATTATGCATACCCTTTTCGATCTTTTTGCAAAAGGATACGTCCGGATTCAAACCCTAATCGTCCGTACCTATTTTTTAGAGTCTTCTAGCCTCTATAAATAAAGACCAAACCTCATAATTCAGCACATTTTTTTTACGCTCTGAGAGGCATACTTTTTTTACTCTCAAACCACCCATATTTTCTGATCCCCTCTTTGAGTGTTGCTGCAAAATTATGATTTTTAGGTTTCAAAGAAAATTGAACAAATTTCTTTGAACCCTAAAACATCTACTCAAGAACAAAGTGTGCTCATGCAAGAGGTTGTTTCCTTCACCCTTTTTCTTGTGATGTGATGATGCATGTTATATCTCTTTCTTTTTCAAAATATCCATAACATGAATTGTTAATTTTTGTTTTGTTTACAGCATGATTGGTTTTTTTTTTTATGTGATTGTTATAATCTCTTTCTTGAATGTCAATAATCTGCATGTGAATGACTTTTTTTTTTATTAAAATAAAACAAATCTACATCTATCTTAGATGTAGATCTAGATTTTTCTCAGCATAAAAAGAGATCTGCATCTTTTCTAGATGCAGATCTGGATTTTTCTCAACATAAAACAGAGCTGCATCTTTTCTAAATGTAGATCTGGATTTTTCTCTACATAAAAACATATATTCATCTTTTCTAGATGTGGATCTAAATTTTTCTCAATATAAAAACAGATCTGGATCTTTTCTAGATGTGGATCTGAATTTTTCTCAAACAAAAAGAGATCTACATCTTTATGAGATGTGGATCTTAATTTTTTTCAAATCAAAACTAATTTGTATCTTTCTTAAGATACAAATCTAATTTTTTTAACACATGCAAATTGTTGAAATAAAGAAAGAGATCATGTACCACTATGTTTGTGTTTGTTTTAATTCATGATTGCATAAATTCATGTTATGAGTACAACTCTCTTCTTAAAAAAAAAAAAATCCTTTCCACTTTTTAAAGCATATACAAAACTGATATGATTTTTCTGTTATCAAAAACCATTTTTTTATCATCACAACACAGATCTGGATTTTTATCTCCAAAAACCACTTTTTCCTATATACTACAAAACAGATCTGGTATTTTGACAAATCAAAATCAATTTTTTTACCAATCAAAACAAATTTGTATTTTTAAAAAAAAAAACAAAAGAAGAGACTTCATTCATAAATAAATTTGTGTGATTTAATTTTAGTGTCACATGTTCAACATATAATTCATGACATGCATAAAAGGTTCATTGGTCACAAGAGTCTAGAAGACCAGACTTTGTTTGGGCGGAATGGGTGCCTAACACCTTCTCATTCCATAACCTAGCCTCCGGATTTAGGTCTTTGGCTAAGTAAATCTAGCCTTGTCTTTATTTGTTTTGGGTAGAATGTAACTAGGACAAAAGCCATGTAAATATTTGGTAGATTGTAACTAGGATCCAAAGCTATGTAACTTTTCAATTTTCCAAATATGTAATATTTATTCAATCAATGAATGGAACTATTTAGTCATGTATTTTGTAATTAGTATTTTTTTTCTTATTTTTTTAATAAAGAAAACTAAGTGGCGATTCCATACCACTTACCCAAAAAGAGATGTGCCTTAAAAGGTACCCGAATCTCTTTTTTGAGGGACGCTTTTTGTCGAGATCTCTCACAATCATCAATCAAATATTTAAATTTCAAGTTTTGTAGTCTAAAATTATGCATAAAAAATAAGGTTATAGATCGAATAGTAAATGACATCTAATTGTCCCAAGATCCAGTAAGCCCAATGTGATGTCAGTCTGACCCAAAAGCTTTCCTTGAAGATAAAATTAATAGCCCATTATTTTAAAACTTTTTTATTATAATTGATAAAGTCAAATAGTCTTTATTTAGTGTCTCCTATGTTGAATCAAACTTTATGTTTTATTTCTCCTAGACAGACAGATACTTTATTGTGTTTCTGAGTTCCCAAGAGTCATATTTGACTTTGGTCAATTTAAGTGAATGTATTTATTATTATTTTCATTTTTCTATGCTTGGGGGGTTGTTCCAAGATCTATTTAAGCCTTTTGGATGAATCAAATAAAAATCAAAGTGTAATTTCAAATTTAAAAATACCTTGTGTTTTTTTAGAAGATGGATTTCTTCTAAATTATTACTTATCCCTTGGGTAGATTCCTTTAGGTGGCGAGTAATGGTTTATGTATCTCTTGGATAGTGTTAATTTGTATCCCGTAAAGTGGTGAGCCAAAATAGTTCAATATCCTTAGTTAAATTCTTTTGAGTGGTGTTATTTGTATCCCTTTGAGTTTACTTTGGTGGCGTGCTTAGCTGTCCTTTAAATTATTGAGTGTTTTTCTTATCCCATAAAACCAAAAATATAAAATATATTCATCTAGCCTATTTCCATTTATCATATCGGTTAAGTTTGGGTTACCTCTTATGAATTCGGTATCAAAATTTGACATGTGTGTTAAGAACATAAAAAACATGCAATCCAACTATTAGATTTTTAATCATATTATAGTTATATTAATTTTTTTAATGAAAATTGTAGCCATTGACTACAATCAATTTTGTAGTCAATGATAAATCTACACTTACTCCATGATAAATCTGAATCTATCTTTTACTCCATCATAAATTGACTCATTTTTGGTATAGACGTAATTTTAGCTCAAATCTCTTACACAATAATTTAAATTAAAAAAAAAAAAAAAAAAAAACTACTAATTAAACTACTTAATGCCTAGTTAATGCCTAGTAACATCTATTAACATCTATTATTATTGAATTTATGATTATATTAATGAGTTATTCTCGTCTTACACAGAGAATTGACAGGATATCAATTATCAATATCACGAGGAAAGCATATTTAATGAGTTTTTTTTTTTTGGCTGAATATTTAATGAGTTATTCTTGTGAATGAATGCAATTACTCCAAAAATAATAACAGCCATTTACCAAGTGCATCAATGAGTTATTATTTATTAGTCCCCTCATACACAAGATTTTGATAGGATAGTATTCAATTTATGTGCAACTTTTTAATAACACAAATCCATGTGTTGATCCTTTCACTCTCTTCACCTTTCCTTTCACGTCTATAAGAGTCGACACGCGCAGAGTACCAACAAAAAGTGTTGGCATGCGTAGTACATGTTAACTTGCATCAGTATATCATAAGTGAATGTGACCAATATAGAGCTGTTCTTGGGTGCTTGGTGCTTGCCCTTTTCCTATTACTACTACTGCTACCTCTGCCAAAATCGTGAATATACGTTTTCGACAAGGAAAAAAAAAAAAAAAAAAAACACAAAGAACCAAAGTCTTGACGCAACAAGCATTCATCAATCCGCATCATTGTTTAAGATTTGGTCACAATTCACAAGCTATAGAAAAGATCCTACAAATCCCAAATCCTATCTCAGCAAAGATTTTGATTTTTAAAAAAACAAAGATTTGTTTGTTCCTCTCCCTATATTTGCACCCACATTTTTACACCTCATCACCAAGGGTAAAACAAGAAAGACCTAACAAAAAAAAAATAAAAAAAAAGAGTACATGCAAAAAGTAACAACAAAAAAGAAGGGTCATGATCTCTTCTATGGAACTAGACAAAGCCGATCTGAGCCGTCAAAACTGGACTGCCTGACTTCTTCTTCTTTTTTGGTTTTTTTTCTTTTTTTTCCTTTAACTTGGGCTTCACTCTTAAGCTGGATAATCAAGACCCAGCTCCATCTTACATGCGCCGACTATATCAGCCGAGCCGCTGCTATCACTAACAACACAAACCTTTCTCTTCTTCACCGGAACCACACGATTCAATCGTGACGTCATGGGCTCGAATCCCAGCGTCAGCTCCAAGGCTAACTCGCTTTCTTGAGCCGGCTGCGGTTTAGGGATCGACTCCGGTTCAGCCGTTTCCACAGATACCATGCTCTCAGTCTCTTTGCTCTCGCCCTCGACCGGCGCAAAAGCCGATTGGTGGCTAAGCGAGGACTCGTGGCTCGTCGAAGACCCACTACTCGGCTTGATTTCTCGAGGCGCCGCCGAGCTGTTTTCCATGTTTAAGCCGGCTTTGCATGCTTTGGGCTTGACTACGGACCTTTTGAACCGGCACCTTGTCTTGACTCGGATCGGATCGTTGGACGCGGCTGAGTTCTCATCCTTGGACACGTGGCGAATGTCGTAGGCTTTTAACGGCGGACCATGGTCTGTCACTGCTGCTTCCGATGTAATAGGAGTGATCGGCGAGCCTTTTAGCACAGCTTCCACTGCGGCTTGACATAGCTGCCAGCTTCCCGACCATAACAGCCCCACTGACCCATATATCGGGTTCACTATCCTCCCGCATGCCTCATATAGCAACGACCTGAATATTGCTGTAACAAATCAAAAAAACAAAATCGTCATAAAAAACTTCCAAACCAAATGTTTGATTTTCACATCTAAGAAGCGATGTTTCAGTTTTGAATAGACTATTCACTAGAGACATATCCTAAAAACCCGGATCGATAGTGTTGTAAAAAACTTGAAACTTTCGAGTTTACGGCATGTAATTCAAGTCAATTGAAGTTATCATAAGTAAAAAAAAAAAAATAGTGGGAGATTGGGACTGACCAGGGCGGAGGTGTTCGGGGCCAGCGTTGATGAGATTCATGAGTCCGGCGCGGCCGTAGAATTTGGCTAGGAAGACAGTAGCGTTGGCTTGGGATTCAGGGCTTTTGATCCATTGCAAACATGGCCTAATACTGCAATTCTCACTGCACCCTTTGCGTAGGACTCTACAACCATTACAACTCATACGCATTTTCGCTAATAAGAAAGAAAGATAGCAAGAAAGAAGGGAAAGGAGACAGGTAGATGTGTATTGGAGGTAGGAGAATAACAAGGATGTGGGTATTTAAACGATTGGGATTTGGGAGTGGGGAGAAAAAAAAAAATGAAGGTTATAACTTATAAGAAGCCACTGGTTTTTTTTTTTTCTTTTTCTTTTTTTTTTTAAGGTACCGCAGTTGTTTTCACTTTTCCTACAACACTGGTTTCCACGTTCAAGGAGGTTGGGCCTTGAACCACTTTGGGAGTTTTCCTTATTTTAAAAAAAAAAATACAAAAACAAAAACAAAAAACACGTAGTTTAAACAATTATTAAGGTGAAAATTTGAACCACTCTCAGTACTAGCTCGTGTGACCCAACTCCCAATCATGGGGACCTGACAGCGTTACCATTGGAGCGTTTAAGACCTAAGAAAAAAGAATAGAAAAACACAGGAAACTTGATAAGAAAGATACAAACCCACCTCTTACTTCGAAACCGATGCAAACTATTCTTGATCAGAAATTGGGCTTGTTTGGAATCATAAATTGCACCCCTTTCTATGTTAGAGAAAGTAACGTATGAGGGTAGGATTGTAATTTGATAAGGAAGAGGTAAGTGGTTGAGAGTGCCATGCAGGTGGGTACAAAATTTGAGGAAGGAAGTGTCTTGCGCGTGTCGGACACGTAAAGGTGTCAGAGTGCGGTCGAATCGCCACATATAGTGTGACGCTGGCCCACCTGAAGCTCTGAGTGTTTTTTTTTTTCTTTTTACCCAAAAAAAAAGGTGAAATTGGAAAAGAGCTCCTGGTTTTCGGGAAGTATTAAAAACTGGTTTTGAGCAAAACTAGTGACTGGTTTCTGGTTTTGATTTGCGACTATGGGCGCACTACAAGACCCATTAGCCAACGGTTTTGCTTTCTCTCTTTCATTTCATTTCATGCTTATCTTATTTAGATGACGCCAAATTCAGATTAGATTATGTGGGGTTAAACATGACCAACGTGAAAACAACCTAAATGGAAAATTTTTCCTTTTTTATAATTTTTTTTAGAACTACAGACGGTCAATCATTAATCATGACCTGAGATATAAAAGATTTTGTTTATGTGAGTACATCATCAAGTTAATTTTGTAGTATTTTTATCCATCACCAAGGTAATTTTATCTACTGCTATTTTATTTCACATGATATTTTCAATACTACAAATAACAAATCTAGGTGCATAAAATTAAGATAAATAAAAACAGTGTTCATAAAAATAAAAAAAACAGCACAATCGCAATAAGGACTTTGATGGATGGGACTGAACAATGGTGAATCATTGTAATCAGATTGGTAACTATTAATAGGGTCATGTCAGGGCAATTGTTAATAAATTATATTAAAAAAAAATTAATATTATTTTAATAAAAAATATAAAAAATTAATTATTTTTTCATTTTTTCATAAAATAATTTTAAATAGGCAAAACTTAAGTATAGTACCTTAGGTACTATTCCTTAAGTTTCCCTTTTAAAATTTAGCAATATGGCTATTTAACTAAAAAATACACTTCCATCACATGTGAAAAAATCCACATGATAGAATCTTAAAAAGGAATCTAAAGAACAGTACATAAGTACTATACTTAAGTCTTGCTCTTTTTAAATATAGTTTCTAAACCAATACCCTTAAGTATTCGTTAACATTTCCCCTATTAAGAAATAGAAATATTGATTTGGCCCAGGCCAAGTAGAGTTTGGTAAGGGAGTCTTTGATGGTTTAGTCAGTAAATTAGTAAACAAGAAGAAAAATTGACACCACGTTAAGCAAAATGGAAGGGTATCTAAAGGGTCTTTTAAAAAAAAGGTATCTAAAGGGTATAGGGTGTCGTATTTGGTAGGAAGTTATCTTAAAATGGGACAATAGATTTGTCAGCTAGTTGTCCACTCAGGTCGATTGAGGGGATGTATGTAAGGGCAATAATCTAATTTGCAATCTAGTAGGATATGTCCAGTGATTTTTTGGTGTGATAAATGTTGATGTGAATGGAGTTAGTGGATACTGATTTAGAGGTGGTTGTAGTGGGTAATCGACTTAGAGGAAAGGATCCCTAGGTCAGCGACCATGTCATATAAAAATGATTGCCGACATAGCTCAACATTCTTAGACAATTCACTCTACAATTTAAGGTTTGGGTATCTCTTGACCAACTCTCCATAACAAATTCATGGATGTTCTCATCTACATAAAAAAGAAACACATTAGTTTATTAACTTGATAATAAAAAGTAATTATTATAGAGCAGACATTATAGGTTTTAAATTGTAAAATATTTTGCAACAAACTTGGTTGGAGGCTTAGGTTTGGAGTTAGTCGAACTACGTTAAATATTGTTATCTTGTATTAATACTTTATTTTATTTTTATTGTGAATACACACCTCCTCTAGCTCGACAAACGGTTTAGAAGGGTAGAAAGATTCTATGGGGTTGGGTTTAGTGGTATATTCTTTATATAAAAAAATATTGGTCTCTTTGTTTGTGCTTTTTTGGGGATAAAAGTGGCTCTCGCAACTTTTTTGTGTGTGTAGAAATTAGATAATTTATGGATTTCTCATGGAATCGAAGCTTAATTGATGCACTTCTAAAATGAAAAACTATGGGAAAAAGGTTCCAAAATAGTGAAAACTCTTGTTAGAGCATTCATATCAAAGGTTAGCTATTTTAGCATCCAAACACACTAAAAAATACACTACATCAAAGGTGCTAAAAGTCAAATTTTGAACACCTAACTACAGTAAACTACCATCTCTAGCCATTTATTGTAGCTAGATGGTAAACAAAAAAAAAAAAAAAACTTTATTTAAATGAAAGTTTGAGAGAGAGAGAGAGAGAGAGAGAGAGAGAGAGAGAGAGAGAGTTGGATAAAGAAAGAATATTTAAATAAAGTGGTAAAAGAAAAGAGTATTTGATGCTATATGTATTATAAAATGAGCTGTCAAAATAGATAAAATAATATTTTGAATAGCTAAAAATTAAAATTTTTAGCATATTTGATGTGAATGCTCGCTAACATTCAATGTGTATGTGCGCGCACGCATTTCTAATGGTGTTTCTTTTAGTGTTGTCTAAAGCTCTTCTACTTAAAAGGAAACTTAAAATAACTACTATTTTTTTTTTTTTCATGGAGAGAGAGAGAGAGAGAGAGAGAGAGAGAGAGAGAGAGAGAGAATTTGGATGTTGAACATCTAGACTCACTTTGGGAGAAAAAATTGGAATATGAATTTTGAAGATCCAAATGCAATTCAACTCATCAAGATCAAAATTTCCCACATTCTCAATTTATTCCCATCAAATCCCAAAAACTTAATTTAATTTTCCATACAATTCTTTACCAATTACCTTGTAAAGATAATGGGTATAAAAATTTGAGTTCATCAACAAATTTTGCTTGTCCAATTTACTTAGCGAGTCAAAGTTTGGGTAGACAAAAATGATTTTTTTTTTACCTTTTATTTTGCCTAAATATATGTAGGCAATGCTAGATTGAACCAATGATATAAATGTTATGTAAATATCACAATAAGATTACACTAAAATTTAGAGGCAACATAAAAACATAATGTTTTATTTAATTTTAAGTATATAATACAAAATAACCAATCGAAGTGTATGAAATGAGATACACCTCAATTTTATTTTTATTTTGATAATTCAATAGTTACTAAAAGGGGAAGGAGGTTTTGAACTTAGAATATCTTGAAAGCACCAAAAAGTGTCAACCAATTGAATTTTAAGACTTTCGATTAAACCTAAAAAATGATCACTAAGTTTCATAACTAATCAACATTAAATCTTTTATATATATACACACAAAAATAACCCCTATACTTCTAATTGTACTAATTTAAGCCTATACTTTCCTTCTTGTGAAAAGAAAAAGAAAAAGAAAATTCAATTTCACAAGACAATGGAATATGGATTACTAATTAGTTGAATGCAAATTTGCATGACCGAATAAGTTTTAAACATTACAAACACTACAATTTTCATAATATTTTTTTTTTTGAGGATTTTTATTTATTAAAATGGTTGAGTAGACAACACGGTTGTGAAATTCTTGGGAGCATTTTATTTTACAATACAGAGAGCACTTTATTTTACAAAAAAGGAAGTGTACTGCACGCAACACAATCGCTCGTAGTTATTATCCGACAATTTGTGATTCCTATAAATATTAAAGGAAAATTAATGGACGGCCGCTGAGAATTTGGAAGATAGAAAATGACTCCCACTTTCCTTAATATCACATGTTATTCTTAGGAGCATTTGGCTTGACTTAATTGTTTATTCTTCTTCACAATTATCAAAATTTCACTGATGTGGCTATCCTTTACCATGTGTACATTTGGCATCATGTTTATTAAAAAAATAAAAAAAAACTTGCTTCTGGTAGCTAATATATATTATATGATCAACTTGCTGAATTTAATTTGAAAGTGAAACTACTACCAATATTTGTTTATATATATATATATATATATATGGTTGGATTCAAGTTGTGTAACTCTAAATAACGTTACATCACTCAATATTTTTTTAATTGGATGTGAATTTTGACAAATCCACCATTAGATTACATTATCTTCATATATTCTTCATACTTGCAAAATTTCAAGATAATAAAAAATTAATAGTCATGTCATCAATCAATTATTTAAATCAAGATTTTGTAGTTTAAAACAATGCATAAAAGATGAGTTTATGGATCGAATGGTAAATAACATCCAATTGACATGAAAATTGGCATAAATATTAAAAAACATATAGAATATGTAATTCAATGATGAGATTTTCAAAATATGAATTCTATAACAAGTTATTGGATGGTGTAACATTACTTAGAATTACACTAGGTGTAACTTGAACCTAACTCATATATTTATACACACACATACACACACCTGCTATATGTGAAACTTGGATTTTTTTTTTTTTTTTTTGCTTATTTATTTACTATTTGAAAGGAACTATTCCACTTGAAAACATAATAGGGATGCTAATTACAGATTAAACAATCATATGAATTTTGAGATTGGGAGCTCGATTGGCATGGGTCGAAGCTTTGGTTTAAGGGTCTGGTTAATGGGTGTCCTTAGGGCATTTGTTAATATATTAAAAGTTTTAATACCACTTTAATGAGAAATATAAAAATATATTAAAAGAGTTAGTTATTTTTTTCTTTTTTCATAAAAAGTTTCAAAAAATATTTTATAAACTAATGTTTTTAGAGTATTTTTTAACTTTTCCCTTGTTTTAATTAATTGAGGAAGATGTAGTTAAAATTTGTTAAGTTTAGAAAATATACAAAATGATAAGTATGAAAGGAGACTATCAAGAGAGATAGAGAAATATAGAGAGAAGTATGAAAGGAACATTAATAATATGATCAATAATATGGTAAAAAAAATGTTGTGACCAATAAAATCAACCGAAAGAATAAAAAAGAAAATGAGGTTTATGATACGTCAAAGACCAAGGGGGACGAGCCCATATTACTGGAAGATCGAGAAAAGGAGAGAGTCGGCATTTGAGCCTAAAGGCCCACCAAGTCCGAATGCATGAAAACCACATTCACGCGCCTTTGAGCATATCATTAGAACTAGACAAATAATTTAGTCATTATGCTCATAGTAGCAAGGATTGAGCTTCTATTTTGGACAGGTTGGCAAGTACCAGTATGAAATGTGTGACCATAGTGTATTGTATGTCGTAAAGTGGCATGCCATTAATGCTGAAAAGTAACGGTTAATAGTCTTGCATTTGCATATGAAATTATATATAGCCAATCAATTTTTTTTTTTTAGAAACTAGACCATGAACTTTATTAATAAAAATCAGTCATGAACGGCAAAAAGAGCATGAGAAAGGTGTGGAGGAATATCCTTCGTCCACACCGAAAAACCTCTAACATGTCTAGCATATTTAGCTAGGTTATGCGCTACAATATTACTAGTTCGACCCACATGCAAATACTTAATGCTGCTTCCTACTACCACCATGGATTTTGCTGAGCTGAGGATATGATTGTATGGAGAGAAGGATTCATCATCAGACTATAGTGCTTTTATGATATTCGCAGAGTCCCCCTCTAGTGTGAAGGAGGTGAAGCCAAGTCCTTGTGCAAAAGAGATTGCTCTAACTGCTGCCATAGCTTCGACAATTTCTGGGGAGAATGGAAGACTTGCTTGCTCAGACAAAGAGGCAAGTGCTTGTCCTCTGCTATCTCGAATAGCGACTCCCAAACCGGCTTTGCCCATATCTTTGAACTGTGCCTCGTCAAAATTTACTTTAATCTTGCCCTTTGATGGTGGAGACCATCGTGTTTGGGATTGACTAAAGCTTCTGGGTTGCGGAGCATTAATGGAGTTGGCCCGTTGGAAGTCATCCAGTGCTTGAATCGTTGTTGGAGCCACCCGCAACAGCGGATATTCCTTGGGAGATGTTCGGACTTGGTTTCTGCGATGCTAGAGTGACTACATAACTGATGCCAGCAGTTCTGGATTTTTCCGTTCTTTGTGTGCATAAGTGAACACCTCTTTGATTAAGAAAATGCTCATTTTTGTCGGAATGAAAATGAAGGAATTGAGCCCCAAACCTGTGTGAGCTGTGAGCACCCCCAGAGAGCATGGACAACTGACTCGATCTCGAGCTTGCAAAGATCGCATACATCTTCATTTAGAATATGTCGTCATTTCAAATTTTGTTTCACCGGTATAGCATTGTGGCAGGACCTCCATAGGAAGTTTCGGACTTTGCTTTGCACATTAAGACTCCAAATTAATTTCCACACGTCATTCTCAAACTAGGTAGTCACAACAGGTTGATATGGAGCTTGGTCAGAGGTGAGGAACCGTGTACCTCATCTCACCATGTAGTACCTGATGGGGTAAAGGGCCAAACAACAACATCTTCCAATACATTGGTACACAAAGGAATGCTTGAGATCAGCTCTACCTCCTGGGTAGTGAAGAGTCCATTCAACATGTTAAGGTCCCACTTCTTCGTTGCTGGGTAAATGAGGGCAGAAACTTTCATATCTTCGAAACCTGGTACCACTTGGGCTTCAATTCTTGGCTGAGTTGTGGATGGCAACCAAGCATCGTTCCACACACTTATGGTATCACCACTTCCCACTCTCCACCGTGCACCCTTCAATAATAAGTCTTGCCCTTTCAATATGCTATGCCATGCATATGATCCCAAACTTGAATAAGGGGCTTCAAGGATAGAATAATGTGGAAAGAACCTCGCCTTAAAAACCCTATAAAATAGAGAATTTTTTTGGTGAAGTAATCGCCACGCTTGTTTGGCTAAGAAAGCATCGTTGAAATTTGCCAAGTCTTTAAACCCCATACCTCCTTCCAATTTGGGTTTACAAAGTGTGTCCCACTTAACCCAATGTACCTTCCTTCGGTAACCTTTTTGGCCCTACCAAAATTTCCTTATAAGACTTTCGATATCTCCACAAAGACCCAAGGGGAGTTTAAAGCAACTCATTGTGTAAGTTGGGATTGCTTGAACTACAGCCTTGATAAGGATTTCTCTGCCTGCTTGAGACAAAAGCTTTTCCTTCCACCCTTTAATTTTTTTCCAAACTCTCTCCTTAGTGTAGTTGAAACTGGCATTTTTATTTTTCCCCACCAGGGATGGTAACCCCAAGTACTTCTCATATTGTAAGATCACCGGAACATCCAAGGTAGATTTGATGTGGTTTTTGACTTCCTCAAATGTGGACTTGCTGAAAAAAAATGGTGGTTTTTGTCTTATTGTTTTGTTGACCCGAGCACATTCCATAAGTCTCAAGAATATTCAAAACTTGTTGCCACTCCTAAATTGTAGCCTTGCAAAATAAGAGACTATCATCTGCAAAAAAGAGATGGGTTAGTCTGGGGCTATTTCTGCAAAGGGCATAACCCTTAATATCTCCTTTATCTGTTGCCTTATTGATGAGTCCATTTAACCCTTCTGTGCAAAGCAGAAAAAGGAATGGTGACAAAGGATCTCCTTGATGGATGCCTCATGTAGGGTAAATCATCCCTTTTGGCTCTCCATTCACCAGAATAGAATAAGAGACTGTCTTAACACATAGCATCAAGAGTGTAATCCATCTTTCAGTAAAGCCCACACGTCTCATGACTGATTCCAGATATGATCATTCTACCCTGTCATATGCTTTGCTCATGTCTAATTTGATGGCCATATAATCTTCCTTTCCCACATGTTTCTGCATACTATGGAGAGATTCAAAAGCAACTAGAATATTGTCAGAAATTAATCTTCTTTTGGTAAAAGCACTTTGATGTTCAGAAATGATCTTGGGAAGAATTTTTTTAATTCTATTGGCTAGGATCTTTGAGAATATTCTATATAAAACATTGCAAAGGCTAATGAGTCTAAAATCATAAGCATATTCGGGAGAATTCTTTTTTGGAATGAGGGTAATAAAGGTGTGATTGAGATTTTCAGGAAGACATGCTGAATTAAGGATATGTAAAACAGATTGTGTAACATCATTACCAATTGTGTCCCAATAATGTTGGTAGAACAGTGGAGGCATTTCATCCGGACTAGGGGCTTTCAGAGGGGCCATTTCTTTTATTGCTTTCTGAACCTCCCATGCAGTAAATTCCCGTTCAAGCTGATTGTTCAAATCTAAGCTTATAATCTTTTCAATGGACATTGTGGCTGCATCACATGGGGTTTGGTTGGCCGAAGTGTACAACTCCTGGAAGTAGTCTATGAGAATCTCGGCTACCTCTGCATTACTAGACCTCCACTGTCCACTTGATGACCAAAGCTTCTGGATGGTATTCTTGCGCTGTCATTGAGTGGCCCGGCTGTGAAAATATTTTGAGTTTCGGTCACCCCGTTTAGCCCAAAGCACCTTGGACCTTTGCAACCATAACTTGTTCTCCTTGTCCACCAAAACCATAATCTCCTTCTTTAGTTCCTGTATTCAAAAATTTCTTCCAGTGCATAACTCCTCTTTTTCTGCTTCAGCCAACTCCTTCCTTTTTTCCTTCAATGTCTTCATTATATTGCCGAAGTGGTCTCTTTCCCATCTCTTTAGTTCTCGACCACACTTGTCAATTTTCCAAATGACTCTAGTTGCTGGATCATCCACTTCCCTTGCTTCCCAGATTGCTTCGACAACCTTCGAACATAAGTGATCAGACAGCCACACCTTTTCCAACTGGAAAGGTTTGGAGATGGAATGACATTCGAGGTCCTCCATATCAATCCATAGTGGGCTGTGGTCTGAAGTATCTGACTTGAGATGGTGGACAGTTGTACCTACAAATCTCAACAACCAATCATTAGTAGCCAAGATACGATCAAGTCTCTCCCATATTGAGTGACCTGTAGAAAAGTGTTTCTGCCAAGTATATCAGGGGCCTGAGAAACCAAGGTCGATAAATCCGCACTCATCCACTACATCTCGAAATAGTTGCATCTGTGTTTGGCTTCTGCTACTCCCTCCCAATTTCTCAAAGCTTCTAATGATCTCATTAAAGTCCCCAGCGCACAGCAAGGGGAGACTAAATTTGTGATGAAGGTGTCAAAGCTTATTCCATGATTCCATTCTTTTATGCATCATTGGCTTGCCATAAAAGCCTGTGAATCTCCATACCTCTTCCTTCCCTTTATTTATGATGGAGTCTATATGGTTTGGTAAGAAAGAATCAACATTCAGGTCAATTGAATTTTTCCAAAAGAGTGCTAGACCCCCACCCCTGTTATTTCTCTCAACAAAAAATAAGTTATCAAATTCAATGTTTAGTTTGATCTCTTGTAGCCTTGCTTCATCCGCCCACGTTTCGGCTATAAACACGACGGAGGGATCTTTTGCTTGAATCACTACTTCAAGCTCTTTTCTTGTCTGCAGGTTCCCAAGCCCACGACAGTTTCAGACTATAATGCTCATGGCTTTTAGCAGGGCTGCTCAGCAGCCTCCACCAATAAATTTTTCGTATCATCTTTCGAAACCAAGATTTTCTTCGTTGGTAACTCAGGATGGGCACTCTCATCAGCCTCTCTGTTTCTTTTGTGTGTAATAGAGTGGTTAATTGGAGTCTCAGGTGATATGTTATTTTGTGCTAATCTCTTCCACGTGCGAAGTGCAATGGTGTCATGTGATGTACTATGGTTGATCACGTGAGGGGAGTTACTGTTTGCCGCACCTCCTTGAATTTCTGTATTTTCTCTAGATTTATCTCCAAACGGATCTGCATGTGTGGGGGTGACAGTTGGCATATTGATTATAAAAGGTGTGTGGGAGTCAAATTTCTTTAAGGCCAAATCAATTTCTTCTATTTGGTTTTCAAAATCTTGTGAACAGATATGGGAGGGAGGAGAGTTTGGAATGGAATTCATTACCCGAGTAATTGGAGATAAATTCGGATGTGAAATCTGCACCACATTCTCTGTAAAATCTGCAGTATCCATTTGAACAACTTGAGGGAGATCGACGTTGACTTGGACGTCACTGAATTATACTGGGGTAGATCTGCCCTGTGGTGTCACCGGCGATGGTTCCTCTGTCTCACTAGTCTTGTTTGCATAAGGTGGCGTTGGGACACCACCAAGCCCGTCGCCCAGACCTGGCACAGTCGTGAAAGGAGACTTCCCTGGGTTGTAAGGGGTAGCCTGTAACCATGCTCCATATTCCTGCTTTGCATGAGAGTTTGCTCCTTTCCCAGCAAGCCATTTCTCGCACTCTTTCTCATCGTTAGACACCATACCACACCAATAATAGAAGTTGGTGAGTTTCTCGTATTTGAAGGATACCCAAGTCTCAGTGTCTTCATCCAAAACAACTCTTTGACCTTAGCTTAATGGTTTTGAGACATCTATTCTCACCCTAACCCATACAAAGTCACCCCCCACCATCTCCTTCTTTGCTTCCTCGGTTGACACCTCTCCAAGTGTTTCTCCTAATTCAATGGCAGTCTTAGGGTCTAACATTCTCATAGGCAGACTATGTATTTGCACCCAAAACATGATCTTTGTAAAGCGTAGGTGTTTGGCCAGGATCGAATAACCATATCGTTGGAACAAAACGAGATGCTTATCAAACGACCACAGTTCTTGGCTAGGACACGTTTCGCGTCTGTCTCAAGTTCGAAAATGAATAATAAAATGTGGTCCCCTACTTCTCTAAACTTGAACTCGTTCTTGACCCTCCATAAAGGTTTGAAAGTTCTCCCAATAGCATCCACGTTCAGGGCACGTTTTGTTAGAAATTTCGCTGCAAGAATGTACTCTTTTCTTCTCAGATTTTTTGATTTTGACAGGCTAAGTTTTGTACTTTCCTCGGCAGTAAGGGACAATTTTTTCCATGCACTGAGTACTTCGTCCATGGTCAGATTAAAGAGGGAAAGTGTAGAAGGAATGGTAAGAGGAAGAAAGAAAAGTAAGATGTGTTTCCCTAAACCCACGAAAAAATAAAACCAAAGAGCCCTACTACTAACAGTGTTAATAGAGGGAGAGGGATATCATTCCGGAGAAGATAAACAAGTTTCTACAAGCCTAGTTTCTCAGAGAGAAAGCAAGGCCGAGAAAAAGCTACCTTGTCATTTAATAACTAAGATATAGCCAATCAAATTTAAACAAGTGGATACTTTCATATACTCATTTCACTTATAAAAAGGGAAGGCTAATAGTGATTTTTGAGCAATCAAATATGTGTGTGTGTGAGAGAGAGAGAGAGAGAGAGAGAGAGAGAAATGAAATGCGAGTAAAGCCCATATATATGAGAGACTTCAATATGTAAATGAGATAGAATGCTATAATTTAAACAAAAATATAGTAAAATTTAACCCTTTAGTTTATTTAATTGAGAATGATGTTGTCATTCGATAATTATTAAGAATTTTCAATTTTAGAAAATATACCTATGGAAAGTATAAAAGGAACATTCATATCATGATGAAAAATCAACTAGTTGAATTTAATTTTTTTTATAGGATTTGTCAAGCCCAAAGGGGCCAGCCCATATTGCTAGAAGATTGCAGGAAAAGAGATAGTTCATAACCGAGCCCAAAGGCATAGCACCACCAACTCAGAATGCATGAAAAACTTCTTTCACCTCACGTGCCTACAATCATATCCTCAGAACTTGACAAACGATTTAGAGCCTGTTTGGTTTAGGCCAATTTTGAGTGATATCACTGGAAACTCATAACTCAGTGATGAAAAAACGTGGGACTCACATAATTTTTTTTGATTGGCTTGATTTCCTAATCTTGTTTTCATCACTCAAACTCAAAAATTTTGAGTGAGAGTGATGAAAACCGAAAACACCAAATTGGTGTTTTCAGTTTCTGAGATACATAACTTAGTGGCACAATGGTAAATTTTCGGACTCTATGGGGCCTATAGGCTTCTGTGTTGTCTTGTCCATTTAGAGCTATTGGGTATTACCGTTGCAAACAACCACAACACCACCACAACAAACCTAGCACCACCACAACAAAACACCATTAAAACACAAACCCAGCCCCACCTAGCGCCGCCACAGTAGCCCACCGCAACAAATCACCACTGAAACACCAACTGAAACCCAAAAACCCAATCAAACCCGATCTCCACCGTGACCCATAACCCGATCTCCACCACTGAAACAATTGAAACAATCCACCACTTTAAACCCAATAACCACCGATGCAAACCAACCAAAAACAGCTGAGAAAGAAACAAAGAAGAGAGATACAGAGAAACCACCACGAGCAACCATCGTCACCATCATGAGTAATCACCACGAGCCACCGTGAGATCAGTTCAAGCTTAGCCCAGATCGGTTCACCTCTGTGTCTAATTTCGTGATTTGGGTCTCCGATCTAAGGATTTTGAGTTTGGGTTTGCTATGTTTGTGGTTTTGGTTTGCTATGCTTTCTTTTGGATTTTTTTTTTTGTGGCATCAAAGAAAGAGCAAGACCAGATTGTCACCATCAGAGAGAGAGCAAGACCAGTTTGGGTTTGCTATGTTGTGCTTTTGTTTTGATGTGGGAGGCAAGGGAAGAAAAGAAAAAAAGGGTTTTTTGATGGGATGAAATGAAGGAGAGGAAAAGAAGAAAAGAAGAAAAGAACTTGGACGCGCGGGTAGGAAACGGCTTCACCACTGTGTATAGTTAGTGGGTAGGGTCCACAACTTTAGTAAAAAGTTGACTTAAAAAAATGAGTTATGTGATTGGGTTTTTAAACCAAACAAGAGTTTTGGGATTTTTCAGTGAAAGTGGGATTTGAGAACTAAGTGATGAGTTTTGGAAACTAAGTTAAGAAAATTGAGTGATGGGGAAACCAAACGGGCCCTTAGTCATTATGCTCATAGTAGTGAGGATTAAGCATCTATTTTGAACAAGTTGGCAAGTATTGGTAGAAAACGTGTGGCCATAATGTATTGAATGTCGTAAAGTGGCAAGCAATTAATGACGAAAAGTAACGTAACGACTAGTAGTCTTGCATTTGCATATGAAAATAATATATAGTCAATCAAATTTAAACATGAGGATATTTTTATTTATTCATTTCACCTATAAAAAGGGAAGGCTAATAGTGATTTTTGAGTGGCCAAATATGATAAGAGAGAGAGTTGAAATGTGAATAAATCCCATACAAGAGAATTCCTTGTTTAGATGAGATAGAATTCTATAATTTAAACAAAAATATAGTAAAAGTTAACCTTTAGTTTAATTAATTTAGGATGATGCCTTCATTTGATCATTATTAAGAATTTTTAATTTTAGAAAATGTACATATGGAAGGTATGAAAGGAACATTCATATCATGATGAAAGATAAACCAGTCGAATTTATTTTTTTTATTTTTTTATTTTTTTAAGTTTAGGATTTGTTAAGCCCAAAGGGGCCAGTCCATATTGCTAGTAGATTGGGGAAAAGAGAGTCTATAATCGAGCCCAACAACATAGCATCACCAAGTCGGAATGCATGCAAACTACTGTAGGGGTATTGGGTCCAAGAGTTTATTATCTACTTATATGTTGGGCCTATGGCCCAAACTAAGGACGAGAGATTGTCCGAGGAGGAGAAATCTTTGTCAAAAGAAATTGTGTTAGCAAATAAAGAAGTTAGTTTTGGTCATAATGGCTTAGGATGGTGGGTCAAGGATAAATGCCTCCTCAGCTAGCCAAAGTGGAGGTTCGAAGTGATGGTTTTTCATCTAGGGTAACGTTCTAGGAAGTTCTGTTGGTATGGATAAGCATTGCAGAGACATCAGATAGGGAGGAGTCCTAAAATATCTTGGGGGAAAGCTGCTGCCACCACATTAAATGCTCTGTAGCTAATTCTCTGGCCGTATTAATGTGGAGGTGATACTTGAACAGTGGTTTTTAGCCTTATAGCTATTACACAAAGACTTGTAGAGAAGGCTGATGGGACAAGTATCAAGACGAGCCATCTGGCATGCACGTGGAGGAGAAGGATGAAAGGGGAAGAGAGCATAAAAGGAGGAGGGGGAAGTGGGAGAAGGAGATCGAGAAATCAATAAAGAAATACTGTAACAATCAGGAACCAAACTTGTAATCAAACCTAAGAGCAATATATAAGAATTGTTCTCCTCGGACTTTGCCGATGACGATTTTCTATAGTCAAAACTTGTCCATCTTCTTATCCTTGTCATTTGGATCCACCTTATTTGTTGTCCAATTCATTTTAGCCCAGTTTTCCAACCCACTCTCTACAAATTCATTGTTTTGGGCTCTTTAGGCCTAAGTCCATCCACTTTTTGGGCTAGTGACTCAAATTTGGTCCTTACAACTACTTTCACCTCACCTGCCTTCAAACATATCCTCAAAACTAGACAAACTATTTAGTCATTCTGCTTATAGAGCGAGGATTGAGCATCTATTTTGGACAAGTCGACAAGTACTGGAAGAAAACATGTGACCGTAATATATTGAATGTTGTAAAGTGGCAAGCAGTTAATGAAAAAAAGTAACGGCTCGTAGTCTTGCATTTGCATATATATATATATATATATATATTGAACACATGGATATTTTTATTTACTTATTTTACCTATAAAAAGGGAAGGCTAATAGTGATTTTTGAGTGGCCAAATATGAAAAGAGAGAGAGATGAAATGTGAGTGAAGTCTATATGAGAGAATTCCTTATTTAGATGAGAAAGAATTCTATAATTTGAACAAAAATATTGCAAAAGTTCACATTTGGTTTAATTAATTTAGGATGATGTCTTCATTTGATAATTATTAAGAATTTTCGATTTTAGAATATGTACATATGGAAAGTATGAACGGAACATTAATATCATGATGCAAGTTCAACTAGTATAATAGAAAAAAAAAGGTTTAGGATTTGTCAATGATAGGCCAAGAATGTATTGACTCATTGTGATTTATTAATTGATTAATTAGCCAAGTTTATTAATTAATCAAATTAACATGAAAATTGTGTGGTAGTACAAACAAATCACCAATTAACTAAAGTATGCAGTGGAAGATAAATTGACACGGTGATTTGTTTACGAATGGGGAAAACCTACACGGCAAAAACCCCATTGGGTGATTTTAAGGTCACCACTCCTAAGAATCCACTATTATCAAAATAAGCAGTTACAAGTAAAGGAATCCAAGCAACTTATACCAACCTACAGTTGAACCCTTACCTCAATACCCAATTGGACTTGTTCTGCAGTGACAATCTCTCCTTTTCAATGCACGACTCCCAGTATGTGACTAATCAATAAATGCGCGGATCCCAGTACGCGACTTAATCACCAACTTGAGAAGGATGTTGGCTGCAAAGTTCTTTTGTTCATCACACGATGAAGATCATGAAGTTGGTTGTCATAAAACCAACTTCTTCAAGAGAAGTTGTTCTTTTGTCACAATTATAGCAACTTCTTCAAAAGAAAGAAGAACTAAGGCAAATTAAGTTTCCGGTCACACTTTTCTTCACACTTGTGGAATTGTGCTCTTGTGCAACTTGCATCATCTTTTATGACCCTTAAAATAATCCTTATATATGTTTAAGATTGTGAGAAAAGAAAGTCCAAACATACATTCACTAATTGAATGAAAATTAACTCTGAAAAACTGAACTTCATAAATCTCGATAGAACCCTATCTGTCGAGCAACTGTCGAGCCTTGGGCTGAAACAACTCTTTTAAACCTTGATAGATATTAGCTGTTGAGATTTAATGAACAACACTTTTTCACTTGATTTTTGGACAGACTTGCATGATTTTAACACTTGAACTTGAAACCTTATTTCTTGAAATATTAAACACATCCTAAATCTACCAAATTACAAGTAAAGTGCGTTTTGACAAAGGATTAACCAATTACATAAAATGTTGACATATGTTCCTAATATGAATCACATATGTCCTAACAGTCAAACCCAAAAGAGTCCAACTCATATTGCTAGAAGATCGAGAAAAAGAAAGCGTCCATATCCGAGCCCACTACCAAGTTGGAATGCATGGAAAACTACTTTCATCTCACTCGCCTTCAAATGTGTATTTTTTTAGACCCCTTAAAACACAACTGAATTAATCTAGTAAATTAGCCAAATGATTACTTTACTAGTTGGGCTAATCGGATCCCAGAGAGAGAGAGAGAGAGAGAGAAGAGATGTGAATAAAGCTCATATGAGAGAATTACTTGTTTAGATGAGATATAATTTTATAATTTAAACAAAATATGGTTAAAGTTGACCTTTGGTTTAATTAATTTAGGATGATGTCTTCATTTGATCATTATTAAGAATTTTTTTATTTTAGAATATATACATATGAAAAGTATAAAAGGAACATTAATATCATGATGCAAGTTCAACTAGTAGAATAAAAAGGTTTAGGATTTTTCAAAGACAGAGGGGTCTAGCCAATACTACTAGAAGATCGGGGGAAAGAAAGCATCCATAACCAAGCCCAAAGGTATAGCACTACCAAGTCGGAATGCATGAAAAACTACTTTCACCTCACGCACCTTCAAACCCAGGGGTGGAGCCACGTAGTGGCTTGGGGGGGCCCCGGCCCCTGCAAAAAAAAAAAAAAAAAAAAAAAAAATTTCCATTAGAGTAGGTAGAAAAAAAAATTGGGCCCCCCAATAATGGACAGCCACCCCCCCCCATGCCTAATTCTCAACTATTTTCCCAAGCCCAGCTTTAGTTTTAGGCCTTATCACCTTATGTACTCCAAATAAAACAAGCTGGCCCGCTCAAGTCCAAACACTAAAAACAAAACTTCACTCTCTTCATCTCAAAAAATCCACCCACTGACCCACGGAATCCCTTTCTTTACTTCTTATTCTTTTGTTTTGTCTTCTTTGATACACTTTCATTTGCACTGGTACCGTTGCCTACCTCCTAGCCCCCAAAACTCCAGTCCTCTGTACTCACAGTCCCGAAAAAAAAAAAAAAAAAAAAAATCCTGACCAATTTTTTCTTTCTTCATCAGCTTTAGTTTTGGAACTTGGTGACTACTTGGTGACTGGTGAGTTTTCTGCTCTTTCTTAAGCATTAGACATTCATCTCTTTTTAATGTCTTTTTTTGATTTTCTCAACTATCTACACCTAAATATTCACATGCTCTTTATATTTTCATAGATTTTTAGAGAAATACATGATTGAAAGCATGGGGAGATTGTTTGTGATGAGTCTTGAAGGGAAGATCTAAAGTTGGAGGCAGTCAGGCAGAGGTAGTAGGCATTGCCACATGGGTAACCCATCTTTGCACTTTGTGAAGACAAAGTTTCTAAGGTAAAATTGTTTTGATTTATTACCTATTTTTGATTAGTTAGATATCATGTCGTTGTGGATGTGGCTGTGGGTGTTGCTAAATTGTTTGGTTTATGTTGTGTACCAATACTCGTGTGTTTAATTTTTGTTTTTGTTTGAGGGGTTATTATTAATTAAAGTCGTATTAAAAATGGGTTGTATATTTAAATTATAGTGGAAATTTTGTTTTTTCTTGAGAATGAATTACATCCATATAACTAAGTAAAAATTTCTAATTAAAATTTTATTTTTTAAACTTCTTTTCAAGTTTATTTTTGAGTCATATTCTTAAAACTAAAATAATTATGAGCAAACGAAAAACAATTGATGCATTTTTTAAGAAAAAAGATGTTAGCAATTCAGAAATTAGGACACCTGTGGCTGTAGAAACAAATGTTGATACTTCAATGCTTGATGAACACCCTGACCCCTCCAAATGTTCAAGAATTCAATCTGAAGAGATAGATCGTGATCTATGATCACGTAAACAAATATGTGAATTCCTTATCAACAAACAAGATGAAATCCGACGAGTTTATCTCAAAGAAGGATCATATCAACCTAAAAATATAGACCATCCATACAACGATGATACTCATCGTCGTCGATTTTAACCCTCATGGTTCGAATCGGCCCACCATGTAAAAATTCCTAGCTACGCCCTTGTCCAAACCTTTCCTCAAATCTAGACAAACGATTTTGTCATTATGCTCGTAGTAGCAAGAATTTAGCACATATTTTGGACAGGTTAGCAAGTATTGGTACAGAACGTATGACCATAATGTATTGTATGTTGTAAAGTGGCATGTCATTAAAACCGAAAAGTAACGGCTAGTAGTTTTTCATTTGCATAGGACACTGTATATAGCCAACTGAATTTGAACACTATGATATTTTCATTACTCATTTCACCTTTATACGGATGCTTTCCAAATAAGCACTCACAGAGAGAGCACCCTACTACTAGCTAGATAAACATGTAACCTGTCTTGTTTATAAATAACACCCAGCCCACCCCCCCCCCCCCCCCCCCCCAAAAAAAAAGAAAAAGAAAAAGAAAAAAAGAAATAGGAGTAGTTACGTGACAGTAAGAAGAAAGAAAAAAAAAAGAGCAGTGCTAGTGGTGTTAGCTAAGGTAGTATACATAACGTGGAAGAAAGGCATACGTTCAAGAACCATCAACCATGCCGACATTGGTTTGGTGCATTGGTCGCATCAAATTTTGTAATTTCAGTGGCACTCAAGTATTTGATGTTTGTTTCTAATGAGTTGGCTAATTTATGTTTGGCTCTTAGGCTGTAATTTGGATTAAGTTAGAGACCAATAAAATTTAGCCGACTAAAAATGCCCACAGGGGCTGACTTTTTATGACATGTGTTAGAGACTTATGGCCTTAAAACCCCGAATTTTTTATATGTCAACGTGGGAATTTGGTAACATGGATTTCTCCAAACTACAGCAAAACCGCAGCCCCTGAGGGTTGTTTCAAATAGGAGGAATATGCATAGTGCTGTCTAATATATGTAGCACTCATTTTTAGCCTAAAAAGAAAACTTTCGGTTCCACCTCCCGTCGGTGTGATATTAATCAAGTGTCTTTAAGACTTGAATAATTTTGTTGAAATAGACTTGGAATGATATTCACTGACTTCATCTATGCATCTTTTTTTCTTTAATTATTTAACAAATTAGAGTAACATTCAGATAGACTCGAATATGACCACTAGACATTTTGGTCCTTGTGGTTGGGTTAAAGGATGAGGAAATTCGGACAGTAGTAAGATCATTTCTAACCTTAAAAAAAGAAAAAAAAAATTAGCACAATTTTAGTTACCACATATATCTTTCCTTAAGAATAATGCATGTTATTTCTAAATAGGTGTTTTTTACATTATTTTAACTAGATTGTAGTCCCGTACATATGCACATATATAATTATACGATTCAAATTATATATATATATATATTTTTTTTTTAAAAAAATCAAATTATACATGGTATTATCTTACATTTTTTTTAACCATACATTTCTAAAATATGTCATAGTTTCTCATTATATATATATATATATATATAATTTAGAATTTAATTGATCATAGATTATTCGGTTTTTGTGCCTAATAATTCACTTGCCACAAAAATTAAAAACTTAGATGGACACGTGGTAGAAAATTGGACTCTAATTGAAATTCAATTTAGAATCTAATTGAATTTGGACTCTTAGATTTTTACAATCAATAATTCACTTGTTACAAAATTAAAAATTAAATAAAACACATGGTGCAAAATTGATAATCCAATTAAAAATTGGATTTTCTCTGAACTTTAGCTAAATATATATTCTACGATGAACAATTTTAAAGAATTGCATCTGTTTTTCTTATTTTTGTTGATTTTAAAACTTCTCCTTCTCATATTTCAATTTCAAAATGCCATCACTCACAATATATCCAGCCGAGAGAAAAAGCATAGATCAGAAAATTTCTTGTTGTTTTTCTTAATTTTTATATATAAACAAAATCTTGGATAATCTCACTTGAATCAATTGTTGATAGGTGTGTTCAACAACAAATACAACTTAAATGGTAATTCATGTCAAATAATAGAGCTTAAATTGACCGATAGCCAGATAGTTGAATTGGATGGCCTCAAGAGGTTGACCGTGTACAGTGATATTTTAAATTTTTAATTCTAAATTGTACATAACCAAATAAAAAAATACGGAAATGATATTATTTTGGTACTTAAACTTTACCAAAAGTTTGTTTTCATCCCTAAACTATTGATTTTTTTTTTTTTGGTTCCTATTTTTGTTTCTAAACCATTAAAAAAAGGTTTTACAAAGTTTAAGAATGAAAAAAATAAAGAAAATTTTAAAGTTTATGAACAATTTTTTTTAATAGAAAATTTAGGAACCAAAATAGTATTTTACTCTAAAAATAAATTTAAGGAAGAAAAATAGGGGAAAACAAACTTTGCAAATGCCTACTAACATAATACATTCACAAAAATACATCTTGACATTTTTTATTTTATTTTATAAATTAATAGTGACGAGTGTGATGTAGTTAGCAGGGGTGGTTTTGCGTACCCTCTTGAATATATATATATTAAATACACTTACTTGAGAATCCAAAAATCTGGATTCAACAAAAATAATCTTAGCCCCTCCCAAAAATAATCTTCACCACTTAAAAAAAAAAAAATAATAATAATAATAATAATCCAAACAACAATAAAATTAAGCCAAACAACAACAAATGAAAAAAATATTCAACAAGAATTCAATTCAAAAACAAAAAATAAAACCCATAATCATTTAGATTTGTAACTCACCTAACCAATTCCATAAAAATAATACTTAATTTAATTTTTCCTAAAAAATGGTACAAAAAGAAATACTATGGTGTGAGCTCTCCTCAGCAGCTTGACTCATAGTTGCAGCAGGTATTAGCATTCTTAATTCTCACTTTATCTCTCATCAATTTCTTTTTGACTTTTCATTTTGTTAGTAGAAGAAAATTATAAAACTTCTTGTATTTTCTTATTTTAATGATGTCAATATATTCTTTTTTTTTTAAGAATTTGAATAATTATCTTATAAAAAACATGTCATGTTAATGAGTGCACTTAAAGCATTTGTTAATAAATTATATTAAAAAATTCTGACAACACTTTCAAGATAAATATATAAACCTGTAAAAAAATTAATTATTTTAATATTTTCTCATAAAATATTTTTAAAAATAATTTTTAAACAAATACATTTAAGACATCCGTTAACATTTCACATACAAAAATCCCAAAATCACTACCGGAAGCTAGGATCTGCACTCGAAATATTAGACATCACATCTGATGCTAAAATCACTAAACTATCACTCAATTCCAACGTATCATCGTGATCTTAATCTTTTATAAGAAAGAATCTCACTTATCATGATATTTACTTGTACCAACTAAAATCCACAGCAATTAATTACAAGCCGCTCAAAAGGGAAAGTGGTATTATCATTGTAATTAATATATAATTTGATAGTTGCTACTACTACTATTATTTTAGTGTTTTTTGTAAACGACAAGTTTTTTAATGTGGGGAAGTTCAGATTCTACAAGTGGATGAGGATGCGAAGAAAGTAGGTGATGTGCCATGCATAAAGATCCAAAATTCATGCAATAAGGCGAAGGCAGCGCGTGGCAAATCACATCTAAACATGCCCTTTTTTTGGGTCAGAGCTATTCAACTATTCATGTGCCACATATCACGGAAACGCCACCTCTTTCAAAAGCTCCTGGTTTTTGGGAAGCAGTATTTTTGTGGAATACCGCTTTTGAGCCAAACTAGTTGATTATTGGGGTTTTGTACTTTTTGTAATTTTATAGCCCCCGCCACCAACTCCTAGCTGGACTGACATAGCCCCCAATTTTAGAAAAAATGCTTGCATTAAAATATTCTATCCACCTTCTCTACTCCAAATATGAATCCATAATTTAGAGCGAAAGCGGGAAGAAATGAAGTGAAGAGAAATAAAGTAGAATTTGTTAAATATAAGTTAATTTTAGATTAAATTTATTTTACTCTATTTTATTTATTTATTTTTTTTCTCTCTCTCCCTCCATTAATCCAAATGGATCATTAATTGCATTTAGATAGTTGTTTTGATTAAGATAAATAACTATTGGAATCCATTATACCTAATATCATTATCAACATGACTCTCTCTACAACTAATTTTTCAGGCTTGTTTTGTAAGATAAGGTCAACATCTAGCTCCAACTTAATTAAATTTTAATGTTGTTGACATTATTTCAATATTTTAAGAATTTTTTTGTCAAGAGATTTGTAATCTAATGACATTATCAATTTTGTTTTGTTTTTTGTTTTAATTTGATAGTTTACAATTTATAATAATGGGAGAGGGATGATTTGGATCTTGAATATCTCTGTTGAAAACAAGCAAAAGAATTAATTGAGATATAAAACTCTTATTGTCTGCTATCTTTTATAAAAAGAAACAATGGTGCAAATTTTCTTCTCTAAATGCTGTAACTAAAAATTACTAAAAATAAATTTTTTAAGAGTTTTATAAATATCACTTCTAAATCTTTAATGTGACTGTCAATTTACTCTTTAAACTTTCGATTTGAATAATTAATCCAATAGACATTGGATTTGTGACAAATTTATTATTTTTTGTTCAAAAGTAACGAATTTAATCACATTATGTGTACATGATAATAATGATATTTTAAACTTATTAATCTTGTACTAAAAATCATGTGTACATTGCAGTATTAAAATCATTGGGTCTTTTTCTCCACCAAAAAAAAAATCATTGGGCTTTAATGGAAAAATATTAACATAATGTTTGATTGACACAAACCTAATTTCAAGGGAATTAATTGTTTAAATTGAGTGAAGACCTGTGCTTGTAAGTGTTTAAGTTGCATTGAAGGTTAGAATACTCTATTTTTTATAGGCTTATAACTAACATTTATAAGTCTCATCCACATATCTCCTTCACTTGATAAAAGGAAAAAAGAAATGATGTATCGTGACATACCTAACTTCATCTTAATATTTAACTGTTCATGCTTATTTTAGTTTGTAAGTTAAGATGCATACCTAACAAAAAAAATAATAATAAATAAATAAATAAATCTGAGAATTAGAACATACCTAACAATTTGGAGTTCTTGTTTATTTATTATTAATTTTTTTTTGGGTAATTGTAATTGTTTAAGTTAAACTTGAGTAAATTCAATTGTGTAGCTGATACATACAAGTGATTCAGTTGATTGTAGGTCCAACCTCTTAAAGATATCTACAAAAAAAGAATGGTGAAGTTCTAGAACACTAGTGTTGTATCCAACCACTAGAACTCTAACACTCAAAGTTAGATTTCTCTATCTTTTAGTGGAATAATCAAGCAATCTAATGGTCCGTTTGGATTGAGGGAAAGGAAGGGGAGTAGAGTAGAGTAAAGTAGAGTAGATATAGCACAAAATTAGCTTATTTTTAATCACCTCTACTCTTCTCCCCTCCACTCCCCCTCCTTCTCCACTCCATCCAAACGGGCCATAAAAGTGCTTAACTTCTTCCCCTGGGTTCATCCCTTTTAAAAATAGTCTTGCCTATTACTTTTTTTGAACCATTTCCTTACATGAAACTACATTAATAGTTTGTAAACGTAGGCAATTGGCCAAGGTGTGTGCATTACGGGCTCAATCTACACTTAACACGCGCGTGTTATTTGCTGATTGTAGGTCCAACCTCCTAAAAATATATATAAAAAAAGGATGGTGAAGGTCTAGTTGTTGTGTCCAACCACTAGTACTCTAACACTCAAGTTAGATTTTATCTTTTAGTGGAATAATATCAAGTAATCTAAAAGGGCTTACCTTCTTCCTTTGGGTTCATCTCTTTTTAAAACAGTTGTGCATGTTACTTTCTTTGAACTGTTTCCTTAGAAACTACATTAATGGCCTGTTTGGAAGTTAAAAAAAGGAGGGGGAGTAGAGTAGAGAGAGGGAGAGTAATTCAATTACCTTATTTGGAAGTTTTTTAAGGAATGAGGGGGAGGGATTTGGAGGGGTTTTAACTACTTCTAACCCCTCATTTTTAATTCCTCCAAATTGGAGAGATTTGGAGGGAGAGTAGAGTAGATAAATTATTGACCAAATGAATTTCTCAGTTTACCCTTTCTAAATTAAAAAAATTACAAACCCATTATATAAAATAAATTCATGTTTTTTTTTTTTCCTTTTCTCGAGAAAATAATGTTTGAAAACAATTTTCTCAACCCAAATTTCTTGAAAACCAAATGAGCGGCAAACGTTTGCAGTCCTCGTCGGAATTGCCAGTTCTCGCTGACAACATTCCCCGATCAACTCACGGACGAGGCTTTCTCTCCACGGTGGACTCGTCATAAATGAAAAGCCGCGACTTCTTCTTCATGCAGCCGGCGAAGATCGCGGTGAACTAGGACGGAGAAGATGAACTCGTAGAAGCAGCAGTAGTCGCAGTAGTAGTCGCAGCCGAGGGCTCGCGAGTCGAAACCCTAGGATCCGATTCCAATTTCTCGAATCTAGACCTGAACAGATTCGAAAGCAACGAGAACTAGTTCTTCTTCCAATACGACCCACTATAAGTTTTGTTGATTTTTTCAATAAACAAACAAACATTTTTTTTCTTATTTTAATTATTATCAATTAAGGATGGTTTTTTTTAGTATAATAAAAAAGCAAAAAAATATTTAATCATAAATCAATGTTGATTATTTAATTCACATCAGAAAAAAAAAAAATTATCAAAAAAAATATTGCATGCTATAGTCATAATTATTTAATCTAACAAATCAATTATAGAACACTGTTGCAAGTTCATTTTCAAATATAGGTAAATTTGTCTATTTAAATCATTTTCTCTTTTTTCCATCCTAATTTTTAAAACATCCAAATAAGAGGAAGAGCTAATTACTTTCTTCCCCTTTACTAATTTTAAAAACATCTAAATAAGGTGAATGATAATTATTCCCCTCTACTCTACTCTCCTCCCTCTTTAAACTTTCAAACAGGCCATAATGGTTTGTAAATGTAGACAGTTGGTTTGGATGTGCGCATTACAGGCTCATTAATCCACACTTAAACATGTGCGTGTAATTATTTGCTCATTGTAGCATGGTTGTCAAAATCCCGATCTGGATCTTACGATCCTGTGATTTTACGATCTCACCTACCCAAAACGATCTAAATCTTTCAAGGATCTTTGCGATCTTTTAGGATTGGTAGGATCGTACGATTTTGTCGATCCCAAACAACCTTGGTTTCTTGTAATTTTCTTTAACTTGATAGAAGGTTCAGTTGGACCCAAATGAAAAATAAAATCCCAATAGATTAAGTTTTTCCACTCTAATATAGAGAGAGTGTCAGTTAGACTCAAATAAAAAATATTCCAATAGAGTATCACATTTTGAGATTTTTGGCATCTTTAAATAAAGTTACAAATGAATGTAGTGATATATGGTAATTATATCAATGAATGTATAATTTATGTGATTATTTAACATACCAATGTGTATTTTTTGTTTTTTTCTCAAATAATTTAGGATCTTACGATCCATGATCCGATCCTACGATCTACGATCCCACCTACCTCCCACGATCCTATGTAGGATCCCGATTTTGACAACCTTGCATTGTAGGTTCAATCTCCTAAAGTATCTACAAAAAAAAAAAGAATGGTGAAGGTCTAGAACACCAGTGTTGTGTCCAACCACTAGTACTCTAACACGCAAGTTAGATTTCTTTATCCTTTAGTGAAATAATATCAAGTAATCTAAAAGCGCTTATCTTCTTCCTCTGGGTCCATCCCTTTTTAAAATAGTCATGCCTTGAACTTTTTTTGAACTGTTTCCTTACATGAAACTATGTTAATGGTTTGTAAACGTAGGCAGTTAGTTTAGATGTGTGCATTGTGGGCTCAATCCACACTTAGGACATGCGTGTTATTTGTTCATTGTCCACGTGACTAGTAGTCTAAATATCTAAAATTTTCACATGGTTTCCCGTGCCTCATCTATGATAGTTGGAGAGACATACATAGTATGCCAAGCAATAACATATTTCAGTTGGGCATCACATATCTTATTTTAGTGACGAGCTAAGCATATTCTACTTCGCTTAGCCTACCTCTATCACATATTTCATCTGAAAATTTAAACTAGGAAGTCTTTATAATTGGGTTTTAACATGTTTGACGGACTTCCGTTAAATGTTGTCTCCTTGAATGAGAATTATTGTAACATAATTTTTTTTTTTTTGGGTAATTACAGTAAACCTATATGTAGTTTGGCCCAACATCATTTTACCTACCCGTGATTTGAAAAGTGTCACTTTATTCATTTGAGATTTGTTCCGTTAGGACTCCGTAACCCACCTCTGTTAAAAATAAGGGCAAATACATATTTTTGTTCCACTTTTATATTTCCCTCCTTCCAAAAAAAAAAAAAAAAATATAATATATATATATATATATATATATATATATATAAAATATATAAAAAGACAAGAGAAAACAAGATAAGAAAAAAAAAAGGAGGGTTTTGTAAAAATTAATATAATCAAACAAAAAATTAAGCATTTAGAAATGGCAACACTGTGAAATTGAATCAAACCCAAACCAAAAAGTTGAACCTTCAGTTGCGGTGATCCAATCCAAGAAATCAAACCCAAAAACAATCCAAGCACCATCGTGACCCACCCCTCTCTCCTTTGATCTTATTTTCTCTTGTCTTTATATATATATATATATATATATATATATATTTAAGGAGAGATGAAAGCTCGAAATGTGTGAAAACACAAGAGCTTGTTTAGACCCCCAATTCAAATTACGGCTTGATTGATTTTACACTAACTTAATACTAAGTGCAGAATAGTGTAAACGCAAGCAAACAAACAAGAGAGCTACTCTAATTCATATTTAAAGCAACACAACAGTAAAATGAAATGAACAAGAGTAGGGAAGAGATATGCAAACACAGATAACACCGAGACATGTTATCGAAGAGGAAACCGAAGAACTCGGCAAAAAACTTCTCTGCCGCCCTCTAAGCGGAAATCAATCCACTAGACAATTAGTTGGAATACATGAGTAAGCAGCAAGAGACCCTCCAAGCCTAATCTACTCTTTGTACCTAAACCCTCCAAGCTCCTACTCCAATAAGGCTTCTCAAAACCGTGTCTTGTTTAGCTCTTCGGATCCCACAACAAGCTCCATGTTGCATCTGCCATTCTTGGCTTCTTCCAATGTTTCCCAACAGCACCAAAACCTCACTGGACACTTTCAAAAGGTGTGGTAAGTGTTTGGGCTATTGACCTCTCAATGGTATGGAAATGGAGAGGTAGGAGATGAGAAAATTCCACAAACAAATGTGTAGAGAATTGTTGATATAACAATTTCTAACTCTCAAGTGTTTTAGTTAAAGTTTTCTCTCAGAAGCTCTCCTTCACATTTGTGGGTAATATGGGTATATATAGTGAGGGTACAAAAAGTGTGTATCAGACAGTACAGACTGGCAGAACAGAATGTCTTGCGGGTGTCTCGCGGGAAGGCCTTACCCGCGAGATACTCGCGAGACACAACTGTCTCCATCTGTACAGACTCTTCGCATTCCAGTCATGTGCAAGGCACATGCTTCACTTCGTGGGAAGCTTAGTCGCGAGACACCCACAAGAAGTCTTTTGGCTTTACTTGCTTAGGTCTTCACACACTCTCTTTCTAGCACATAACCCTTACAATCAAATCCCACAATAAATACAGGGTACACAAGATTGAAAATAATTACAATCAAATTTGGTACGGAATAAAAGCCAACAAAATACAAATTTGTAAATTACAACTTTACAAGAGAGACATAAAAAAGTAGAGCAAAAATATGTATTTACCCTTATTTTTAACAGGAGTGGGTTACGGAGTCCTAACGGAACTGTAAAGTTGAATTTATTCAACTATGTATTGGCTTTATTTCATGCCAAATTTGTTTGTAATTCAGTATTTAGAAACCCTGTATTTAGCTGAGAATAATGCAAGGGTTGTATGTGAGAGAGTGTGAAGATTTGATCAAGAGTGTGCAACAAGAAGGTGACTTGTAACTGGACTCGTGAGTGGTGACTCACCAAAATGAAGCACACGTGTGAAGCATGTAGGAAGATGAAGAGTCAGATCAGCTGGATCATTACAGGACAAAAAGTACAATCTAACCTAGTCTGGTAACTAGCGACTGGAACTCACGACTCATCCTAGTCGTGAGTGACTCGCCAGTGCACCTTGTTTTGCTAAAAAGTGACTTTTCACATTTCATCTCATACTCTACTATAAATACCCTTATAACCACGAAATGTAGAGAGTTTCCAGAGAGAATTTTGAGAGAGAAACCCTAGAGAAAAACAAGATTGATTCATCCACAATCTTATACATTTCATTCTCCAAATTCCTCTACTATCTCCCTCTCCATTGTCATACCCATGAGAGGATCATAAACCAAATCCTTACCTCACCAAATTTAGAGTAGTGGGAAGGTTCTTGGTGTTCGGGAAGCAGTTCAAGAGAGAACCAATTTATATTAGTTGATGCAATGGGATAATTATGGGTTCCGGAAAGTTAGAGAAGACATGATTTAGCATAACCTTGTTGGAGCAAGAAGCTTGGAGGGCTTAGGTACATTGGGTAGATTAGGCTTGGAGGGTCTATTACTATTCATGTATCCCAATTAATTTTTTAGTAGATCATTTACCGCTTAGAAGGCGGTGGAGAGATTTTTCGCCGAGTTCTTCTGTTTCTTCTTCGATAACACGTGCTAGTGTTATCTAGTGTTTGCATCTCTCTTCCCTTACTCTTAACTATTAATTTCTGTTGGTTGTGATTAATAAATGACTTAGAGTAGTTTGCTAATTTGGATATTGTTTATATTTCATATTCCGCACATATATTATTTGAATATAAGCTTGTATTGGAAAATTTGTTTATGGGGGTCTAAACATTCACAAGTGTTTTACTCACTAAGTGAGTTTTCAGGAACGAACCTTAGGTGAGTAAAGTGACACTTTTTAAACTATGGGTAGGCAAAATGATTTTGGGCCAAATCATAGGTGAGTTTACTGCAATTACCCATTAAAAAAAAAAATCATAAGATAATGTACATCTTAACTTTTACTTATTATTTTACAATCAGTTTGCAAATTGCTTTTTGATCGTTACATTGTGGAAAAGAAAATTGTACACACACACACACACATATATATATATATATACTATAAATTTTAGTATACATTGTAGTTTCCAAAGAACAAGACAGACATTACATCCATTACAAATTTTATTATACTATAAAACTATAAAATAATGTATCAACTTTTAAACATAGAGTAAAAGTTCTAGTTAGCTCAACTAATAAAATTTCTTATACTCGAATAAGAAATCTAAGATTCAGTCACCGCTTATACCAGAAACTAATTGGTATCTTGATCTAATGATAAAGAGCAAATGAGCAATCATCAAAATCAAACCCATAGATTAAAACTATCTCTAAAAAAAAAACCTTATAAACATAGAAAATGTAATTTAGAAGTTTATTTATTATATGACTAACATGATTTTAAATATATTCATAATCACGTTAGTTGGACATTTTTTAGATAATAAAATTTGCAATAGTTTGAACATTTTTTTAATTATAAAAATAACAATTTATAATATAGTATTACAAGGCCGGTGGCTGAGAATTTGGAAGATAATGACACCTTCCATCTCCTGTGTGTAGTTTATTGTCTTTTTACTACCGAAAGTATACATTTTTAAACATTGAACTTTTTTTTTTTTTGAGAAATTTAAACATTGAACTTGACTTACTGTTACTAAACGACAATTAATAAGAAATATATATTACATAAACAATTAAGAGATATATATTATAAGTAAACTTCAGCAAAAAAATATATTATAAGTAAACAATGAATAAGAAATATTGTGGGCTATTCCTCTTCCGACAGTTTAATGTTCTCGTGTGTGGTGTGGCCAACTTGCAGAATCTAACCTAAAAAATAATATAAAAAAAAAAAAAAAAAAAAAAAAAAAAAAAAAAAAAAAAAAACTCTTGCAGAATCTAACGTGAAACTTCTAATTCTTGGTTTATTTTAATTTTAATTTTAATTTTGTTTGTTCCTAGGTTTACTTCTCTGGATCCCCCATCTCCACCTCATATAATAATATAATAATAAATAAAACAGGAATTGTGCAATAATTGAACGAATTTAAGTGCCATTTATATCCCAACATATATAGAACAGAAATTTACACCAATTCAACCTCCTCATCTTTTTGTAGAAGGCAAGGGCAAAATTTATTGGGTGTAATTAATATTGTGAGAAACCCAATGGGACAGGTGGAGTGAGGGTTGGTCTTGGGCATGAGGTAGTGCGAGCTATGCAAGAGGGTCCAAAGTCTAGCGTTGCCTTATTGCCACCTTTCCAGTTTGTTCACGCCTCCTCCAGATTTTTAGGAAGTCTGCATCTTTAATCTGCTGCCTTTGGAGAAACCAGGAGCCTGTTTCCCTGTTTTTTGAGAACAGTGGGCGCCTATAGCCTCCAAATTAATTTCAGACTTCTCTACCAAAACCAATTAAGAGGAAAAAAAAAATCTAGAACCATTTCACTGCTTCTTCAGTACGACTGTGATGCGGTAGACTGTGACAGTGACAAAATGGTAGATGATTATATAAGTGATAAAGTTATTTCTCACACAATTTGTCACGGTCAGTTTACAATTTGTCACGTCAGGTTGTGACAAAAAAATTATATAAAGAGAGTTTATATACACAACAAAAATTTTTTTTTTTGACAAAAATTTGAACATAACATTTTACAGATATTGATGCGGTAGTTTGTTAGTGGTAGGTAAAAAAAGATGATGTTAGTGGTAGATTTATATAAGAATAACTAAAAACTTACTATTATAACTGTTGTAAAAGTTTTGAAAGTAATACTACTTTTACAACATTTTTCAACAAAATTAAATTTAGGTAAAAAATTATTATTGGTTTTAATCTAACTCACTACTTCATCATCATTTTACCCACCAATAGCAATTAATTGCTACCTAGGATTTATTATAAAATTATTGTGAAGATATTATGGATGATGGATCTAGCATTGCTCAATTTTGTGTGTATGTAACATTACTCAAACTAATGTACAAAGAGCTATCATCAGGAGCGAAATAGATTGAAAAACCAATGTACAAATTTAATTTTCCATTTTAAGTTAAATATTTGAATTTATGCTCTCTCCCAAAAAAAAAAAAAAAAAACTATATAATACTATTGAATTATAAAACATTGTATTAGATTTCTTAACGTTTTTTAGGATAACTCAATAGTTGAGTTCTTAAAAATTTGTTCCTTAGTTTTTGAATGAGTTAATTAAATTTTATCACATCATCAAAATTAGTGGCGGTGTCAAAAAATTTTGTTTTGGGGAGTGAAATTATGGAATTGATAGATCCATACAAATAAACTCAAATAAAATATATACATGGGTGTGAAAAACTATAAATCCTAATATTTTTAATACATTTTTTTTTTTAATATTAGACTAGGTCATAACTTATAAATATACAACATATAAAATTATCAACTTTGACATATAGAATTTGAAAGTTGATAAGTTTTATTACAATAAAATAAGACAATGGGTCTACAATTAATTGACATGTATTTGTAGACCTTAATTGACTTGTAGAGTTGTAGTATGATTCTTAAAAAAAAAAAAAAATGTAGTACAAATAGAATACTTTTTTTTTTTTTTTTTTTTACACCTAGAATTAGGCTTAGGTCAAATATTTTCTTTCAAGTTCGAGCTAAGTTAACGGGTCCATGGTCAATTCTGTCACGTCTAACATCGAAGATAGTATGATGATGGTTGGCATTATCAATTGTGTGGTAGTTGTAAAGGCGATAGTGGTGGCAATAATGCAGATAGTATGGTGGGCGAGGACAATGGTGGCAATGACAGTGGTGGTGGTTTGGCAATAATAATGGTATGGATGGCAGTGTGGCAACAAAGATGGTGATGGTTGTGGTGGTGGTGGTGGTGATGTGCAACATAGAGGAGTGAAGGGGTCAGGACACAAAGGGAATGGTGGAAAATGTTTTGTATCTCTATTGGCTTATTTGCACTAGTAACAAAAAAAATATTAAAATTTATTTTTATCATACCAAATATTGGAAATGGGAATTCTTTTTTTATATTTAGAAACAAATATAATGTTACAAATTATTATTATTATAATATACACACACATATATAAGCATTTGAACTTTGGATGTTTTCATTTAATACACTAAGATGTATCAATTGAATTATAAAACTCTTGACAAATATTCTCAAACTTTTAATTTATAATTGGACTAAATTTGGTTCATTGTCAATTACTCCATTCTTGCCTTCATGGTTTCTTGGATTTATTTTTAAAATATTATTTTGGTTTTTAAACTTTATCCAAAAAAAAAAAAATTCTTCTAAACTCTAAAAATGTTTTTTATTTTTATCTATAAATTTTGTAAAGAGCATTTTTGATAGTTTAGAGACAAAAAATAAATAAATAAGGTTAGAATTTTTTTTTAAATAATATAGGGATGAAAAAGAATTTATTTTATTTTATTTTAAATTTAAGAGCAACAAGTGAAACATATTCAATAGTTTAGAGACAAAAAAACAAACTTTTTAAATTTTAGAAAAAAACAAACTTTTAATTAAATTTCAGAATCAAAATAATATTTTACTCTTTCTCCTTGCATACTATTCTTTTACCTGATCAACTTGCTTAATCCATTGTTAAATTACAATTGCTTTGTACTTTTTAAATATTTTTTTCTTGAAAGGTGTACTTTTTTATTCTTAAATATACCTTAATTTATAGTTTGTTCTTAGGTTCAGCCCCCTAGGTCCTAGATATTATTCTCGAGCTAATCAAGGAACTAATTGCAAATGAACCTAAGTGGCCCACATTGCCCAATTTGAGAATCTAAGAGCTAGCCTAAGGGTTTAGGGGATCTATTCACGCTAAACAGAGTCGTAAGTCTTAACCAAACGTTTCTCAAATAAATAAATAAAAAGTCTTAACCAACCAGTATTTGTCCTATACTCCTATTATTGCTAAGATTATTATTATTTTTTAAAAGTTTATAATCCCCAAACAGCAAACTCCAATCCTGTATATTAAGTTAGGAAAACGTATAGATTAGTTCTATATTTTATTTATTTCTTTATTCTAAATTAAAAAAAGGTGTTTTATTTATATATATATATTCTTTTATATATAGAAGAAGTTCTATATTTTATTTGGAAAGATAATAAGGTCCCATAATTTTACACGTAATTATTTAATATTTATTTTAAACTGTTTTCAAATTCTATTTTATATTTAAATCATTCATTAAAATCTTACTATATCATATTTTTTTAATAGTAGAATAAATAGTTCCAAATAGAAACAAAATCATAATAAATATCTATTAATAATTATTATAATTATTACATTTTATATTTATAAAAAAAAATTTTGTTAAACTTTTCTATACATTGCATGAGTTACCAACTTGTAATATGCTAAAGTGTAAGCACAATCAACAATCCAAATTAGCTTCTAATTGCATTCCAAATTTGTGTCAAGTATACTTGTAATTGACCTATACTTTGATACCAAGTGTCATTATAATTAAACTATATTTTGATGCTAAATTTCTTTATATTTTCAAACATTCCAATTTTATGTCAAGTGTCATTTCAATTATACTATAATTTTATTTCAACTATATTTACGCGTACATCTAAACTTAAAGAGTACATAAAAAGGCTCAAATCAAATTTTTTAGATTTATATGTAAGACTATGAATATTAACAATTTATTCCCCCCCACCCACACACACAAGTATTACAAAGACATTAACCAAAGTTAAACTCCCTGGTGGGGTCAAAATACAACAGAATTAATTTGTGATTGATTTTTTTTTATACAAATATTGTAAATCCTTGTTACTGAAATGAAGTAGAGAATTGTTAGACAAATTCTAAGTTCAAAAGGCACAAAATGTAGCTAGAAAAAAGACAGTTGTTCAAGAGCAATTCCTAATTTCGAAATTTATTCTATTGTTGCTTGATCAATCAAAGGAAGAGCTTTGATTGCCCTTGAATTGTATCTTGATTGATAATTTTTTTTGAGAGATAGTTTCAACCTATGATATTCACTCTTGTCTTGATGATTGCTCTTTATCATTAAACTAAGATATCAACTGATTTTTTGGTGTATATAAGGATCGAATTCAGATCTCTTATTCACCTATATGAGATTTTATTAGCTAAGTTAACTAAAACATACTAAAAGATACTACTTTAACATAAAGAAATTGTGCAATATTTCTCACATTTTGTTTCACCTAAATACTACACAACACAACCATAAAATTATCATCTGCTAAGAAAAAAGCTTTGGTTAAAAATAGATAAATAAAAACCACCTTCGTGTAAGCATGTTCAAAATTCAACATAGCTGCATAGAGTGAATGAGTCCATTTATAACTCTGTGTTGTAAGGGAAAATTCTTTTATGAAACGGTTTCATGATACTTATGTCTTAATGATATGTGAGTTCCACACCTATGAGATCCATATATCATTGAGATATAAGTCTCATAAGACCGTTCCATACAATACTTATTTGTGTTGTCAGTATGTAAGATTCACATGTCATTAAGACATAAATTTTATAAACTGTCTAATTGTAATACCTTTTTTTTTTTTTTTTTTTGAGGGTAGTCTCATGTAATTCCCAGTCATGTTGTGTCGTCAACTAGTTCAATGTTATTCCGATTTCTTTTTTTCTTTTTTTGATAAATCAAGCTATAATTCCAATTTAACCAAAAGAGCCAGCATTCAAGACTAGAGGACTTGGTGTTTACTATTTTACTATCTGGGGTAGGTAAGTTTGTAGGTAAAGCTGACATCCACTAAAGGCACAAACAATTGGGCATATTATTATTATTATTATTTTTTTTATAAATTGAGAAGTGATGGATCATAGGAATTAGGAAGTTCTGACAGTGAAAACACTATAAATGGGACACGTGCATTACAAGGAAGAAAAGGTATGAAATGTGCCATCCATGCAATCGGGTCCAAGAAAACATGAAGAGTGAGAGAAGAGCGCGTGGCGACTAGGTAGGTTTCAGATGTCAGAGTGCGGTCCAATCGCCACATTTCGTGGAGAAAACGTCATGTTTCCCACTTCAGCTCCTAGTTTTTGGGAAGTCTTTTCCCAATACCGCTTTTGCTATTTGGTTCACTTCTAATTTCTATGGCCGCTCCTTAATTTTCATTTTTGCCTTATTTTACTACTTTGCACCGATTACTATGAGCTCAAGTGGAAACATAAGAATTATTCTAGATTGGAGTATTAAAATTTAAAGACTCATTCTACGGACACATCATATTATTTTAACCTTATAATATACAAGTCTTAACCTAGCATTATTGTTAATAAAACTTTCTCAAAAAGAATACATTGTTAATAAAAATTTCATAAAAAAATGGTAATAAAAATAAAAAAACTTCTCCAGATTACAGAGTTATGTGAAAGCCTTAACCTTGTCATATATAAGTCTGTTTGTTTCCAAAGAAAACATATTCTAGTTTTAACATGACTCCAAAGGGATGGGTCTTAGGATTGAGGATTTTCAATTATTTTGAGAGAAAAAATAGATTAGTTTAAACTTAAAAATCATAAATATCTTTTGAGGTAATTTGATCATTGTGTGGTTTGAGAATAGTTAGAAACTGGCAGTTATCTTCAAACAAATCACATAAGCATGCAAAGTTAAAAAATTAGAGCCAAAATAGTATTCTATCTGCACTTTGGCCAATAAAACAAGTGTCAAACAACACTCAAAGGACTCATTTCGACACTTATAGACACCCATTTCTTTCTGATTTATACTCGAGGCCTCCGGTCCTAATGGCGATACATTGATTCACTACTAAAATGATTAGCATTGTGTGTGGAACCTAATGAACCTGAAGGTGGCCCAACGTAACCAAGCCCAAACCTAAGTTTGATCCAAGAACTAAGCCCAAAAGCCCATTTCTTACCTCATTTTCCCAAGGCTTACAAAAGGTGTATATGCCAGGAATATGATGCATACGCACCCAATCTGTGGCATATACATCTTTTGGATAGAAGCCTTGAATCACTCAATTTCCATTTTGGTGAGATGCTAGGGCAACTGTCTTGATCAATTGCTGCCCAAACATCCCACCTAACCCTAGAACATTAGTTCTCTTCCAAATACCCCTGTTTTCACAAACCAACGAAAGAGAACTTTTTTCCTACTAAAAGTTTGCCAAAATACCATCAGAAATACAAAACCTTAGAGTTGTAGGCTAGAAGGGTAGAAACAATAAGCATTGGATTGATATTCAACATCCATTTGGTTAGAAGATAGTTTATTACTCACTAGAATTCTAAATTCTAGATAGTTTATTACTCACTAAAATTCTAAATTCTAGTTTGTGTCACACCTAAGTTTGTCAGCATAGCCATTTAGGGTAATCCAAAACACCCTAGTTGAATCGTTCCAAGTCATTGATCCAACACACACAACTGTGGTTGTAGGTTTCAATCAAGGGGCCGATCATCAACATCAATGTAAGTTTTACAAGGAGGAGATATGGATCTTTTCCATGATCCATTTTCTCCCCCTTGATTCCCATTTATTTTATGTTTTTATGTTTTTTTTAGTTCTCTAATATGAAGTTTGAGTTTAATAGCATGTTCTGTGATTTCTGTTTGCTTCATTTTTTTTCCTATAATTCTTTTCAAAATCTACAATTTGCCTTAGAATGTGTATGCATTCTCATCTGTGCATACGCAGATAATAAGCAGTTAGAGTTTTTATTTTAGTATATTTGTTGGAAATCTGTTTGAAGCCTATATGTGTACGCTTGTAGACATATTTCTTTTGGAGTACGATATGAGTGTGAGCGCTCCGCCTCACACGTGCGGGTTGCATGACCCGCTTTCTCTTTTCTTTGGGAGTTACCACCTAGTTTAGATCTAGAAACTAGATTGGAGGTTTCCTTATTAAAAAAAAAAAAGGTTTGAAGTTAAAGTATGGGGATGTGAAGGTGTTTAACACCCAATCTTGCTCGGCCCGTGGGCCGGCCTCTACTAATGTTGATATGCCTCATTTAATTAAGGATATTATTAACTAAGCTCAAAACGTAATCATACATTTATTAAATCAATTAAAATCTAGGTTCACTTTCTCTTTTCTTTGGGAGTTGCCACTTGGTTTAGGCCCAGGAACCAAATTGGAGGTCTACATACTAAAATCTAGATTCGGATTTAAGGTATGACTCATGAGGATAGGAAGATATTAGACACCCAACTCAGTCCGACTCGTGGGTTGGCTTCTACTAATTTTGATAGGCCACATATAATTAAGGATATTATTAACTATATCCAAAATCTAATCATACATTTATTAAATCAATTAAATGTTCACACAATGAAATATCATATAACATCTCAATATAAAAGGAAATTAACAAATTCAAATAAAAGAAAAAAAATCAAGTTAAGTTAAATATCCAATTAATTACAAATCAAAAAAGATAAAATCAAATCATGCATTTGAAAGAAAATATCATATTCTAAACATGTCAATGAAAAATCATGGAAAATAATTGATTCATATCTTCAAACCTAATTAGAATAAAAAAAAAAAAAAAAGAGAGGAAAATATCAAGCAACCAAACACAAATTCGACATTTTTTGGGTCAAGTTGCGTACATAAAGAGAAGACTATGTACACAGACTTGAAATCCTATGTACGCACCTTTAACTATGCATGCAAATATTGACACAAAAACACAAATCTGTAAAGACACAACAAATCGAAATTGTAAAGTTGTAATTTTCAATTACGTTTTGTTGACTTTAATTCCGTGTTAAATTTGATTGTATTTTAATCAATCATTTCCCTGTATGTTTGTGGGATTTAATGTAAGGGTTGAGTTTTAGAGATTGGTGAAGAGCTGTGAAGAAAAGGCAACTCATGACGAGCTCGCAACTGGACAACTCACAAAAGGTCACGTGAGGAGCACATGCCGGAAGTTGAAGAGTTAAGTGGTAGGAGGCATATCGCGACTCATCTCACGACTAGGCCAATTCGTGAGATGACCCACAAAATGCATTGCCAGGCTATTTTAATGTGCTTTCCTCATTTCTTTACCCACACTATAAATGCCTATATTACCCATGGAATTGTAAGGAGACTTTTAGAGAGAAAACTCTAGAAATACACTTGAGCATTAGAGATAGTAAACCCACAATCATCTACACATTTCTCTTAGTTTTCCTCTACTCCTACCTCTCTAATTACGAATCCCTAAGAGGTTCTTAGCCCAAACACATACTTCACCCAACTTGAGTGTTGAGAGTTGTTTTGGTGCATGTAGGAAGCATTGGAAGAAGCCATTCTTTGGTGGATGAAATTTGGAGTTAATTGTGGGATCCGGATAACTAGTGAAGAAAAGACTTGGTGAAGTTTGTTGAGAGTTGGAACTCAGAGGGTTCAAGTACAGTGGGTAGATTAGGCTTAGAGGGTCTTTTTGATACCCTTCTCCTCCAACTTTATTCACTAGTGGATCATTTCAGTTTGAAGGGCCGCAGTGAGACTTTTCATCTAGTACTTTGGTTTCCTCTTCGACAACACATTTCGGTGTTATTTTGTGTTTGCATCTCTCTTCCCTTACTTTTTGAGCTTCACATTTATTGTTTATAATGTATGCCCACACACTAGAGTGTAGTTCCACTTAATTGTGTTTCATTTACTCTTATTCCGTACTTAGTTGAGTAGTATAAAAGCAATTTAGCAGTAAGTTTAAAATTGAAGGTCTAAACAAGCTATAGTGTTTTACACTATTGAGCTTTCAGAAATTAAACAAATCAAATCATATTCTAAACATGTATTGAATCTAATATACTCAAGAATAACACAAGAACAAACAAATCTTGTTTATCAATCATATATCTAATCATTCAACTCTTCATTCATTCTAAACAATACTAAACATAATGAATTAAACAAAAAGATTAATGCAATTTCTAAACATGCACAAGATATAAATCTAATCAAGAACACAAAAAATGAACCCTAAATACCCAAATCAAGGAGAGTTATGGAGAGAGACTTACCTTGCTTATGGATCACAATTTTGAAGCGTTTAATCGACCCCCCAATGCCTACACAACAAGATTTAATGAGATATCAAGAGAAATCAAAGAGTTCAATAATTCTTTTAGTAGCCACAACTCAAATAACAAAATATTCTTAAAAGTTTTGAAAAATGTTTTCTCTATTAAAATGGCTTTTAGAGAGAGGTTTTATAAATCAAAAACCGTAGCTTAAGGAGAAAATATTTTCTTAAGAAAATAGGTTTTGATGATGAACACACCAAAATATCATCTCTCTCTATAAGTAATTAAGTATTTCATAAAGTTTGAAAAAAGATTTGAAAGAAGATTGAAACTTTGAATTGATAACGTTTTTGCCCTAATGACAACTAGAGAGAGCTTTTTAGAGACTGAAAAATGTTGATAGTCTATGGGTGAGAAGATTGAAAAGGGTTTTTAGAAGAGTGGTGGTGAAAAAGACTTTCTCTCTAGCCTCCTCTTGGATGGGAGGCATAATGGGGTATTTATATGAGAAAAGTAGAGTTTTCAGAGTTCTTTAGATGATTTTAGGGCTTCCTAACGGTTTGGGACTCCCCCCCCCCCCCCCCCACACCAAATATTTGAGTGTTGGAAGCCCAAAATTGTAATTCTAGAGGTTTGGAAGTGAGGCTATGTACATAGCTCCAAAGCCGTATACATAGACTCACCAAGAACCCTGAAATTTTGACTACAGTAATGCCTCAACTTCAAGCAACCATAATCCACTCATTTCAAAACCAAAATGGGTGAAATTTGAGTTCAAATTGAAATCTAAGATGTCTACTTTCCAAATAAAAAATTATTATTAAAAAATATTTGTGGTTCAAAAGTTATGGTCACAACAATGAGTAAATGTCATTTTTCAGCATCATTTTCTAAGTGATTTGAGGTACTTTTGAGTTGTGAATACTTCTGAACTATTAAGATAACTTCAATTACCCTTGGATGACATATTTAAAGCTTATCATTGGAGTTGAGGACTAAAGGTTATTAATAGGTACAAAATGAGGTGTCTACATACACCAATCTAGTTAAATTCCAAACTTCGTTTCATTTTCTACTTTATTTGCTTTTAATGCCATCTTTTATTTTTTTTTCCTTAACTATTTCTGTTTACTTTTAATTGTATACTTTCTGCCTTGTTTTTTTTTTTTTTTTTTTGGTTTCCTTTATTGTTTAGCACATGCAATGACATCAGAGTAAAGTAGCAGCTACAAACATGGTGGCATGAGGAGCATCAGTATAAGCCTACAGCCCAATCCAATCAGTTTCTTAAGCCCAACCATGTTGATTTTCAAACCCAGCAAATAAAGCCATTATTTGCCCAACAATTCAGAAGATATTTGAAATCATTTTCTCCAAGAAGTTAAAGAGTATTTAATATTGGTTTCCTAGGAAACATTCAACCATTATGTTTTATTCCTCTTGACACCAGAGTGTCCTAAGTTTTAGCTAGAGTGTCCCAAGATCCAGCAAGCCCAATCTAATGTCAATCCGACCCAAAAACTTTCCTGTAGACCAGAATAACAGCCCATTATTTAAAAATGTTTTCTTTTTATTATTAATTAAGTCAAATAGTATTTATTTAGTGTCTCCTAGGATGAATTGGACTTTATGTTTTATTTCTCCTAGGCAGACAAGTACTTTATTGTGTTTCTAAGTTCCTAAGAGTCATATCTGACTTTGGTCAGGTTAAGTGAATGTATTTATTATTATTTTCATTTTCCTATACTTGGGGGGTTGTTCTAAGCTCTATTTAAGCCTTTGGTTGAATCAAATAAAAGGTAGAGTGTATTTTCAGATTGAAAACCTTGTGTTTTTTAGAAGATGGATTACTTCCAAATTATCTCTTATCCCTTGGGTGGATTCTTTTCAATAGCGATTATCAGTTTCTGTATCTCTTAGGTGGTGTTAATCTGTATCTCACAAAGTGGTGAGTGTAGACAACGCATTTTGTACCTGCTAATAAATTTTAGTCCTTAGTCCCAATGATGAGCTTAACATGTCTACAAAATGTAATTGAAGTTATTTTGATAGTTTGGAAGCAATCATAACTCAAAAGTGCTCAAATCGCTTTGAAAACGATGCTGAAAAATGACCTTTGCTCATTGCTTTGATCATAACTTTTGATCCATAAAGAATATTTGAGTGATATTTATTTCATTAAAACATAGACTTACTGGGATTCAATTTGAGGCTAGCTCAGCAGTCAAAATTAGAGTTTCTAGAGATGCATGCGTACGCATGAAGCATGCCTGCGTACGCATGCACATATCTGCGTTAGCAAGCCAATTTCAAGAAGCCTAGAACTTATTATAGAGGGCCTAAAGCCTCCTTATTTGATGGGCCTTGGCCCTTAGACCCTTTGGAACTTCCAAAACCCTCTAAATGAATCTGAAAAACCTAGTTTAAACATATAAATACTCATCTTATGTCTCCAATCAAGAGGCTATCTAGAAAGACTACATTTTTGTTTTCTAAACCCTATTTTCTCTCTCAAAAACCCTAGGGCAACAGCCACCACAATTTTTTTTTACAGAGATTCAAAACCTTTTTCTATCACAAAAGCGAAGGTGAAAACTTATTCTTAAGGGGATTTCTCAAAACCTTTTCAAAACCTTTTTATTTTTGAGTTGTGATTACCTATGAACTATTGAATACTTTGATTTCTTTGATTACCGCTTGATCTTGTTGTGAAGACACTGAGGGGCTGGTTAAATATTAGCCAAGTTGTGTTCCAATAAGCAAGGTGAATCTCTCTTCATGGCTCCTCCTTAATTTGGATCTTTTATAATTCGTTTTCTTGTTGTTCTTGATTTATTTATTTGTTATATATTCTTAGAAATGTGCATTTCTTTGTTTGGTTTTGTTTTGTTGTGTCTCACTAAATTTTAATTGAAGAGTTGAATGATTGGATATATTGATGAATATGTTTTGATGTGTTAAGTGTTGTTCTTGTTTGTTGTTAGATCCAATGCATGTTTAGGAATAGATTTTGTTTTGTTTATTTTGGATATCTTTGTTGTTAGTATAAGTTGTTTAATATTATATTAGAAGCATGTTAAATTGTTAGTTTTATTATTTTAGGTTTTGCTTTGTTTTCTGTATTTATGGTTTTTGGGCTAGGGTTTTCTGGGCAAGTATGCGTATGCATGCTTCTTGCATGCGTACGTAGACTTGAAGTACGCGTATGTATATGACTAGGCTGCACACATAGACCTATGTATGTGCACGTATTCTCGTGCCCAGAAACCTTAATCCAAGTTTTTTGCTTCTGTTTCTTTATTTTATTTATGTAATATGCTTCTGTTTTGACCATCTGTTTCTCTGTTTGATTGTTTATTTACCTTTAACATGTTAGATTAGGGTTTCTTCCAATGTTTTCTTTATTCTACCAGGACCATGCATATGATATGATCATGCATTGATGAATAGGTGCTGTGATGCAGTAAGGTAAGTGAGATAAGGCATGCATTCATGTGTACATGCATTTGATTAGGATATGATATGTGAACTTGGAATATGTTTGTGTTCTTGATGCTCTCCAATAATTCTTTGATGCTGCCATGACCATGTGATATCTTTATTTGTTTGCTGCCTTGGATGAGATGATATGATATGCATGATAGATGTATGATAGGTTTGATATGAGTTGCCATGATGAATGTATGTTAGGGTTTTGGGATGATTGATGCCATGTTGATTGCTAGATGTATGCTAGTGTGTGTGTGTGAGTATAGATAACAATATTGAATAGTCCTTTAATGAGATTAAGACATAAAACACAACGAGTGGAAGCTGACCCACGTGTTGGGCGGTTTTGAATGCCTAACACCTTCTCAAAACCATACCTAAACTCCGAACCCATAATTTGATAGTAAGATCAGTCCTTCCTCATAAAGGCGCTATATTTATGGTTCCTAGACCTAATCTAAGCAGCAGCTCCAATATTTTCTCCTCCTTGGTCCACTCGGTCGAGGTGTACTCCCCTTTTCCTAAGGAGAAAACCACAGCATCCACAGTGAGCCAAAATAGTTCTATATCCTTAGTTAAATTCCTTTGGGTGGTGTTCTCTGTATCCTTTTGGGTTTACTTTGGTGGTGAGCTTATCTATCCTTTAAATTATTGAGTATTTTTCTTATCCCATAAAACTTAGAAAATATAAAATATATTTATCTAGCCTACCCTCATTTATCATATCGGTTAAGTTTGGGTTGCCCCATATGAATCCGGTATCAATTAGTATCAAAGCAAGTTCTTCCTATTGGATCCATTGTAGTTTTCAATCTATTCCAGATACATCTCTTCATCTTAGAGCATCTCCAGCAGTGTATGTATCTGGGTATATTAGCTAAAATTTGGAGAATCTGTGCACTGTTCATGCTCCATTCATGGTCCAGCAGATTCAATAAACCTGGATTTTTTTTTGGCTCATGAATAGTAACCCATCAGACCTGATGGGCTACTGTACATTAGCAATCGAATTTCTTGGATTAAAAAATTACACTAGCTGTTATTATATCAATTCTTTCTCTCTCCTCTGGATTTCTTTTTTTTTTTTCTTCTCTCATTCTCTTCGTTTCTCACATAATCCAAACACAAAACAATTCTTAAAATAAAGTTGAATCAGAACAAGCAAATATGAAAAAAAAAAAAAAAAAAAGAACAAGCCAATCTGACCCCATTTCTCACATAATCCAAACACAGAACACAAAACAAATTCCAATTCTTATAAAATAAAGTTGAATCAGAACAAGCAAATATGAAAAAAAAAAAAAAAAAAAAGAACAAGCCGATCTGACCTAGCCTGGTGGTAGGGAGGAGGACGAACGGCGGTGCGACTGCGGACGTGGTAGTGCATGGTGAACGCCTATCTCTAACGGCATGGTGAACCTCGATCTCCGATGGCATGGTGAACGCCGATCTCCCAGTCTTTCTCCTCTGTGTCTGTCTTTGTCTCTCTCTTTTCTTTGATGAGAATAGCAAAATTTTTTTTTTTTTTTTTGAAGAACAGAGGAGCAAAGAAGATGTTGCTGGAACTTTCACCAAAAAAAGAGATGTTGCTGGAACATTCTGGAGGAGAAAAAGAAATAAAAGAAGGGGGATAGAGGACATGTGTGTGGAGGAGAATGAAATGAAAGAATAAAAAATAATATAAAGAATAAAAAATCTTAATTGAGAAATTCTACCACAATATTTTCACAATAAATTTTAAATAACAAATTGTTATTAGTTAATATTGGTGAGAAAAAAAAAAATTTCAGTGGTGAGTTCAAATTAGAACTATTAAAAACTTTCCACATAAATTTTGTTGTGAAAGTATTGCGAAAAATGTTGTAAATATAACACTTTTCATTAAAAAATATAATTGTTGGGAATAAATATAGGAAGAATAAATGATGATAAAGAATGAATGAAGAAATAATATTTAAATGAAATAGAGAATGTGATAGAGAATCTGTTGGAAGTGTATTTGAAAAAGTGTGTATGTAAAAGCTAAATGTCACTGTTCATTCTCCAAACAGTACAAAAATTTGCTGAAGCTGCTAGAGATGCTCTTATTCATCAATTATGTATTTGCTCATGAGGATTCTATGTTCATGTCATATATGTTTGGGAAGATCTATCTTTCTAGTTTCAAATAAAAAAAGCGGATCTTGATTTCGAAGTTTTCTTCAGTGAGATATTTGCTACTGAGCAAATGTCAATTTGTCAAAAAGTGACAAATTTTCTTATTTTTGTTCAAAATGGCTCCAAGACAATTAAGAAGTCTACAATCTGAGCTTGTTGAGATGAGACAACTTTGAGAAGCTCTTCATTGAAGGATGGATAAAATCCTTCATCAAAGTCCAACCTCTCAAATTTAGAGCTGTGGTAGAAAACCTGCAATTGTTTGCAAAGAAATTAATTCCAATGATGACCATTCAAGTTCTATTTCAAAACCTACTATTGAGAATCCATGGCATATGGATTGTTCCCTTTCAAACATATTTGAAAATATCAAAGTGGGCTCTAGAGAAGATGCTATGGTAGATTGGTATTTTGTGCCAATCTTTGATGAGTACTATGATGAAGGTCAAGAGCCAACTTATGATGAAGAATCAGAAGTTGATTTAAATGAAGACTATCAAGATGGTGATTGTGGTGTTGAAGGTTTTGACATCCAACTAGCAATGACTACCCAAGAAGATGAAATTTTCTATTCTATGGTTGCTGTGGGAAAGGATGTGGAGCCAGCAACTTATGTTTCGAGTGAAGTTCAATCCTTGTTGAAAGGATTCAATGGCTTAATTCTAGAAGAGGTTCTTGCTAGTTTGCCTCCACTTTGTGACATTCAACACCACGTTGAGTTCGTTCCAAGTGTTATTCTTCCTATTTTGCCTTATTATAGAATTCCACCTAGTGAACATGTTGAATTTGCAAAAAGAAGTTGTAGAATTGTTGAAAAGGGATTTGATTATGGTGTCTCTTAGTCCTTGTGTTGTTTCAATCTTGTTAACTGCCAAAAGGACTAAAACTTGGAGGATGTGTTTTGATGATACTAGAGCTGATTTGCTTGATGAACTGTTTTGTGCTAAGGTCCTTTTCAAAATTGATCAAGGCAGCAACTTTCATAATATAAGAATTAGAGAACATGATGAATGGAAGACAACACTTAAATTCAGAGTTGGCCTTTATGAGTGGCTTGTTTTGCTGTTTGGGTTGTCTAATGCAACTAGTAGTTTCATGAGATTGATGACTCAAATTTTAAAAAGACTTTTGGGAAAGTATGTGATGATGCATCTTGATGATGTCTTGATTGACATGAAGGGCAGAATTCAGCACTTAAAACATTTTCCTTGTGTTTTTCAAATACTTCAAGGAAACCAGTTATTTATCAATCTTGGGATGTGCTTATTGTTGAGTGATCAAGTTGTGTTTTTAGTATATGATGTGAGTGCAATTGGCATACACTTGACGAATGAAAAGGAAAATGCTATTCTTGATTAGCCTACTCCTAAAAGACTAACTGATGTGATAAGTTTTTAGGTCTTGTCTTCATTTTCCTGCCGCTTCATCAAAGGTTTCAATTCTGATGGATGCTTTGAAGAAAAAGGAGTTCCATTGGACTAGCAAAGCCAAAAGAAGTATATAGCAGTTGAAGTTCAGACTTGTTGAAGCTCATTTACTAACACTACCGAAACTTTCTAAAGTAATTCAAGTGGAGTGTGATGACTCTAGTGTGGGCATAGGTGTTGTGCTTATGCAAGAAGGGAGACCAGTTGTGTATTTCAATGGGAGGTTTAATGATGTGAAGCTGGACTATTCGATTTATGATGAGCTGTTTGCTATTGTCCAAGCTCTAGGGCAATGGGAGCATTATCTCATTAGAGTGGAGTTTGTTCTTTGTTCTAATCATGAGGCTTTTAGGTTTCTAAAGGTGCAAAAGAAACTCAATCCATGGCATATAAGCTGTGTTTGTTACTTCAAGAAGTTTTCTTCAATTTCACAACATAAAGATAGTTCATTAAACCAAGTGGATCCTTTCTCGTGAGATGATTGGCCTTAATCTCACACCAGATTGTTATACAATGGATCGTTTCTTATCTAAGGTGTCGAATCATGTAAGAAATGGAAAGAATCAAAGGTAGTTGATAATGAATGGTTTTCTCTTTAGGGGAAATTGGCTATGCTAACCTGAAGGATCTGTGGGATTGTTTGAAGAACTACTTACTGGTGGATTTTATGTATATTTTGATCAAGGCAAAATGAAAACTCGTGTGAAGAAAAGATACTACCTTCGGCTATACTTGATGAGTGTTGTTGCTCTCTTTATACAAAGATGTCTTGGATATCAAGTGGCCAAGGGAGGAATCCAAAATACAAGTTCATATTTGTTCTTATTGATTCCTAATACTCATTGGGAGCATTTTTCTATGGGATTTGTTCTTAATTTGCCTAGACAGCATGGTTTTCATTACATTTTTGTTGAGACTGATCGATTTTTGAAGAAGGCTCATATCATATCATGTAAGAACTCTATTGATGCATCTTATGTAACAGCTTTGTTTTCCAAATAAGTGTTTCATTTGAATGGCGTTCTTGAGTCCATCACTTCATATTGTGATGAGCATTTTGTTTGTTATTGGAGAATACTTTGGAAGCTCTTAAGTGGCAAATTGCATTTTCTTTAGTGCTTTTTATTTTAAAGTTGATGGTCACTCAAAAGTTATGAATAGATTTCTTGGGAATTTGCTGAGAAGTTCAAAGGAGAGTATCCAAGGAAATGAGAGTTTGTTATTTCTCAAGATGTGAAGCCTCCATTTGAAGTTGTTCATGGTAGAAATCAAATTCATGTTATTATTCTCTTACAATTCTCCAATCAAGTGAGAGTAAGTATTAAGGTTGATGCTCATAGAAGAAGTTTGGAGTTTCAAGAGGGTCATTTGCTTATGATTTTCTTGGCTGGTGTTTGTAAGAAACTCAGGCAAGGAAAATATGGTTCATGCAGAATAGGGATGAAGTTGGATGAAACAATTTGGAATGATTTGAATTTAAACTCGAGGACAAGTTTTTCTCAAGAGGGGGAGTATGACACCGAAGTAAAGTGGCAGCTACAAACATGGTGGCATGAGGAGTATTAGTATAAGCCTATAGCCCAATCCAATTAATTTCTTAAGCCCAACCATGTTGTTTTCAAGCCCAGCAAATAAAGCCATTATTTGCCCAACAATTCAGAAGATATTTGAAGTCATTTTCAATAAGAAGTCAATGAGTATTTAATATTGGTTTCCTAAGAAACATTCAACCATTATGTTTCATTCCTCTTGACACTGGAGTGTCCCAAGTTCCAGCCGGAGTGTCCCAAGTTCCAGCCGAAGTGTCCAAGATCCAACAAGCCCGATCTGATGTCAGTTTGGCCCAAAAGTTTTCCTTGAAGATCATAATAACATCCCATTATTTTAAAAAAGTTTTTTTTTTAATTATTAATTAAGTCAAATGGTCTTTAATTAGTATCTCCTAGGATGAATCAAACTTTATGTTTTATTTCTCCTAGGTAGATAAGTACTTTTTTGTGTTTCTATGTTCCTAAGAGTCAAATCTGACTTTGGTCAGGTTAAGTGAATGTATTTATTATTATTTTCATTTTCCTATACTTGGGGGGCTGTTTCAAGCTCTATTTAAACCTTTGGCTGAATCAAATAAAAGGCAGAGTGTATTTTTAGATTAAAAAACTTTGTGTTTTTCAGAAGATGGATTTCTAAATCTCTTATCCCTTGGATGGCTTCCTTTAGGTGGCAAGTATTGGTTTTTGTATCTTTTGGGTGATATTAATCTGTATCCAATAAAGTGGTGAGCCAAAATAGTTCTGTATCCTTAGTTAAATTTTTTTGGGTGGTGTTATCTATATCCCTTTGGGTTTCTTTAGTGGTGAGCTTATCTATCATTTAAATTATTGAGTGTTTTTCTTATCCCATAAAACCAAAAAATATAAAATATATTTATCTAGCCTACACTCATTTATCATATCGGTTAAGTTTGGGTTGCCTCATACAAATCCGGTATCATTTAATAAAACCCAAAACATTTAAGACTTTTTTTTTCATTCCATCTTGTATATAAAACTTAAAATACTCTCTTTTCTCTCTCATCTCTCATCTCTTCTTTAATTCTGGCTTTAACCATATAAGGCAATTAAAAGAGTCAAAGATAAATAAGGAAGACATTCAACTCATAAATGCTAAGACTTTCTAAAAGCTTCAAGTTCAAGTCAATAGTTAATTTGAATTTAAACTCTTTTGGAAGCTAATTAATTATTCAAATATAAGGAAAGTCCACATTAAATAAAATCATTTCAAGACTCAAATGGTGATTGAATTAAAGATTGATTTGGGTTTCAAGTCATTTCCAAATTAATAATACAACTCAAACTTAATTGAGGAAAAGAGGGAAGGTGTTTTTAAATTTTTTAAGATAATTAAGATTTGAACTCAAACAGTAACATAAAAGTCAAGTACATTCATTCTTAATTAATTGAATCTAATTAATTCAAAAAGCATGCAAGACGATTGCTGATGAGTCAAGATCACCTAAGACTAATAAAGGAAAGATACTCAAGAGTTTATGAAGTTTAAACTTCAATTAATCCTTCTCCTTCATAAGACTTAATCACTCATTCAGAACAAAGCTTTCAATCTTAGTTGGTATCCACATGCATTTGCGCTCGTTAACATGCGTGATTGGGTGTATACACATACACACACTTGGATGATATGATTCTCTTCATGTTCACATGCTAGTGTGTGGTTTTATGATAAGAAAACTGCATAAAACCGCACCGCATTAGTGAGTTCCAATATCACATTAAAAATGGCTTTGATGTCATGATGATATACTTGATTTCTCACATGCTTATCTTTACAGATGTTTGTTTGATCACATGCTCTCCTTGCTTTCTCTTGGTTGGCTCACATGGCACGTAGACTACTCCTTAGACCATAGATACAAATGCACATTTTCATGAGCCTCCTAGATACTCTCATCTGGTCCAATTGAGTAATAATTTATGAAGGCCAGCTATAGATGGGCAGGTTTAGGGTGCCTAATTTTGCATCTAGTTGTGTACATAGACCTTCATGGAGTCATGTTTCGGTTCTTGGGCCTATAACCATGTGGTGACTCATTCACCTCTCTTTGAGTGGCTTTGCGTACTCTCAGGCTCACACTGGCTTTGAGTCTAAAATTGCTTTTAGGGAGAATAAGTACTACATATCCTGCCTTCACGAGAAGGAAACGACATGTCAATGTGTCATAAAAAAGGGTACAATGCACGGAACTCACAACACTCTTAGGTGCCAAGTGGCAATCAGTATTGAAGCTCTAGATTTTTAAATTTTAGCGTCAGTTTTTAATTCAAACCTCTCTTCAAATGTCCAAGATGGTAAGCATGAGTTTAAAAACCTTAAGATAGAGAGATGGGAGGGAAATTTAAATTTTCCTAATCCATTTATGCACTATAAATTCAAAAAGAAATCATTAAAAAAAAAAAAAATCATTGAGCATTCATAAATTTCAATTTTGAAAGAAGCACTTGTAGAGAGGTATTAAATTGCTATTATACAACACCACTCTCTATAAGGAGCTCGACCATGCATTACTAGCATATATTTCCCACCTCTCAAACACCATTTTCACATCACTCAATCCACCAAAAGCATCTTACAAAAACATTGAATATCATAGAAATCATCAAATACCTTGAACACTTCCTGATTCAACTCTAAGAGCTCCATCCATTGGTAATTCTAGCACACCATTCTTCAAGGTAATCATCTCAACCTCATGATGAAGTCTTGAACTTCATTTTAATAACACACCATCCTCAAAACTTGAAGGAGCTGGGTTGCACTCGACATCTACAAGCATAACTTCCCTTACAAAACAAATGCAAGATTCGGGGATTGATACAAGGAAGCTAGGGCAGCGAATTGGTTGATATTCTTGAAGGAAATCCGCCTTCAAACCATTTCAAGAAAATATGCATGTAGTTAACTATTCACACCTAATAATATTTATTATAGTTAGATTATAAAATTACATAACAGCTGAATTTTGATTACATGGACCGATGTTTGATATACTCACACATAGGACAAAATGGGCTTTGGCCCTTTTCCACAAAACTAATTAGCCTTTTGCCCTTCTTCCCAAACTAAATAGGAAAATGCCCCTCTTTTGAAACTCGACTTTCTCAAAATCGAGTTAAAAAAAAAAAAATTTCTAAAGCCCTATAGTGACGTTTTTAAAGACCTATAGTGACGTTTGAAGAACCTATAGTGACGTTTTATAACTTGATATTCACAAAATCGAGTTATAGGCAATAAAATTGCCTATAACTCGATTTTATGGATATCAAGTTACGAAACGCCATTATAGGTTCTTAAAAACGTCACTATAGGTCTTTAAAAACGTCACTATAGGGTTTAACTCGATTTTGAAAAAGTCGAGTTTCAAAAGAGGGGCATTTCCCTATTTAGTTTGGGAAGAAGGGTAAAAGGCTAATTAGTTTTGTGGAAAAGGGCAGAAGCCCATTTTGTCCCTCACACATATAACATGATGAACATGCAAATTAGGATTATATTTTCTTTTACGATTCAAGCCACATGATGAGCATAGTTTTATTTCTCCATGTGATGCATAACATAATAATTAATGAATATGATTGGATGTATGATTTGACCATAAACTTCTTGAAGACCGATTTTCAAATCGGGCAGAATCAGTGCCTAGCGATTTCTTGTGTCGTAACCTAGTTTTCAAATTTAGATTTTGGGTTTGTATATCTGTTACTTATCAATGTAATTAGCTTTTTTAGATAGTAACTAAGAAGCAAAGCCATGTAATCTTTAATTTTTAGATTGTAACTAGGAAGTAGAGTCGTATAATTTTGATTATCTCAATGACATATCCTCAAAGTATTCAATGAAGGATATATTTCATGAGGTTTACTTAATTTTTCCTCTTCATTAAATTAAAGGACGACTCCATGAGGTAAGACATTGCTGGTTGAGTAACTATTTTGAGGGCTTGATGTAAGAGACCATGACCTTGATCCACTTGCTTTAATTGGCTAAATCTATGTGAATGAATGAGACTATGTTGATTCCTCTCAAAGTGGTGGTTTGGTTGAATATATTTGTCCCTTTAGGTTGAGGGTCTTGTTAGGGTCATATTATATGTAATTAGCTAATCTTTTGACAAAATTCATATTACTTGTAATTGGGTAGATCAAAGATGTGTTTAGTACATCAAGAAATATGTTGTTCAAGCATATCAAGTGTTTGTATTAAAAGACATGAAGATTGGTCCAATAGAAAAGTTAAGAAAAGTTATTCATTAAGTCTCGACAGATAGCTCGATAGATGCCTGCTACCGAGACTTAATGTGAAACTCGATAGATGGCTCGACAGCAGCTCAATCTATCAAGAATTACGATTTTCAGTTTTCTAGATCTGAAATTTGACCCTAGCTTATGTATTTGTTTAAGGTTTATTTTCTTACAACTCTAGACATATATAAAACTTATTTTAAGAACTGTCATATACGGATACATAGACCTAGAGATTTATTTTCTTTCTGAGAAGCTATTGCGTTTGTATGCCTTAGGGTTTTGTAACCAAGTGCTTCCTGATCTTCATTATTGATGAAGTGAAGAACTTTGTAGCCAACAATATCGCTCAAAATTGCTGGAGTTAGTCACGTACTGGGATCCGTGCAAAGGGTTAGTCATAGATTGGAGATTTGTGCATCAAGGGAAAGAAGGCTACAATATAATGAAGTTCAATTGGGTATTGAAACGAAGGTTCAACTGTAGGTTGGTATTTTGGGATAGGTTAGGGTAGTGGTAAGATTCCTTATACTTGTAATTACTTGATTGTTGATTAGTGGATTCTTGGGAATGGTGACCTTAAAATCACCCGGTGGGGTTTTTGCCTTGCGAGAGGTTTTCCCTATTTGTCAACAAATTATCGTGTTAATTTAATTTTCACTGCATTTAGTTTATTTGGTGACTTGTTGGTGCCTTCATGATTTGCATGCAATTGGACCTAATTAATCAACTTGGGTAGTTGAATTAATTAACCGGGGTTAAGCTATCTTAACCTGAAAGTTCAATAAGTGTATAAAATACCTTGAATGTTTAGACCCCCAATTTACAAATTACCAATTCAAGCTTAATATCAAACAATTCATGTTCAGAAAATGAACATAAACTTAATAAAAAATTGATAAACAATCTAAACCAAATAAAATCACACCCACAGCAGAAATTAAATGGAAAAGATTAAGGAAAGAGAGATGCAAACACAAGGACAACACTCGATGTGTTATCGAAGAGGAAAATGAAGCCCTCGGCGTAAAACCTCTCCGCCTCCCTCCAAGCGGTAAACAATCCACTAAAGAATGTAGTTAGGATACATGAACAGCAGAAGACCCTCCAAGCCTAATCTTCCCAATGTACCTAAGTCCTCTAAGCTCCTACTCCAACAAGGTTACGCTGAACCTATTTCTTCTTTAGCTTGCCGGATTCCACTACTTGACCATAGCATCTACCAATATGAAATTGGTCCCTTCTTAACTGCTTCCCAAACACCAAATGGCCTCCTCACAGATATGGGTATAGTGAGAAAAGGTTTTGGTAATATACCTCTCAAGGATTTGACAATGGAGAGGAAGAGAATAAAGGAATTTGAAGAGTCTCTATATGAAGATTGTGGATGAATTAATCTTGTTTTTCTCTAGGGTTTCTCTCTCAAAATTCTCTCTAGAAGCTCTCACAATATTGTGGGTATAAGGGTATATATATAGTAGGGTGAGAAGGAATGTGAAAAGTCAGTTTTTCCTAAACAGGGTGTTCTGGTGAATTGACCTCGCGACTGGGTTGAGTCGCGAGTTCAAGCTGCGAGCTAACGGCTTGGCCAGCCTGGGACTTTTGTCCTGTAGTACAACAGCTGGCGTGACTCTTCAGCTTCTGGCATGCTCGACACGTGTGCATCTTTTTGGTGTCTTGCAAGCCGCGAGCCTCTCGCGAGATCCAGTTGTGAGCCCTAAATTCTTTGCACAATCTTGAACATTTCTTCACACTCTCTCACACACTACCCTTACATGATTCCCACCTAAATACAGGGTTACTAATTGCTAAAATACAAACAAATTTGGCACGGAATAAAGCCAACAAGATGGTTGATAAAATTCAACCTTACATAACCCAACAGGTTTTACGTAGAGTCGCCACTTATTTTATCTAACTTGGAAGAATAAGAAAACCATACAATGTAAAAATAATTTTAAAGTTTTATTGATAAAAGTTGTAATTTACATCAATTGAATATAATAGGAACATTACATGACTTTGATCCTAAATGCAATCTAAGAAATATTACATGACTTAATGTCCTAGTTACATTCTAAAAAGATGAAATTGTGGAAAAGCTTAGTCTATGAACCTTTGATCTAAATTCGGAGGCTAAGTTATAAGATGAAAATGTGTTAGGTACCCACATCACCTCATGAACTAGTCTTTTAGACTATGGTAGCCAATACCATGTCATGTCATCCAAACATTCGACATGTTAATTACCTCTCGAAATGAGCGGTTCAACTGATGACACTTAACCCCTTAGATCAAGGGTCACCTTACCTGATGAAATCAATCTTCTAAATTATGGTGACCAAAATCATGTCATGCAATCCAATTATCCAAACATGTCACAAATAATGAACCAACATGTTATTTACAGGAAAACAAGATCTAGAATGTAAGGTTTTGAATAAAAAAAAAATTGGACAACATAACAACGGATCAACATGTTGAACCCTAATTCTAAAAAGAAAAAAAGAAAAACTAGAATGCTTGATCCTACTTAATCAATGTCATAAAAAAAAAGATTTTTTCAATAATCTTGAATCAAAAGTCTAAATCTGGCCAGCTTGGCATTTAATGTATACTTGCAAGCACAGAGTTTGATGATTGGTTTAGGGTTGGATGAATGTTCCTTACAATAAGGCTTTGTGTTGAGAAACAATTGAATAATTGAATAGTATTTCAATAGTAAGGCTTATAGACCAAATAATTTCGAGGCTTTTGAGGGGGGTAGGCCATGATTTGACTAAAAGGATTAGCAGTCAACTTACGACCTTTCTCAAAAGCTATCTCCTAATCTCTGGTGTGCTTTGGAATGTTGAACTCTCCTCCAAATGTTGAGGGGGAAGGCCTTGGTTGATGAATTTGAGTGAGTTATAGCTTCCTTAAGGCTACAATTTTCAAATCCTTATCCTAATTATTATTATTATTATTTCTTTTTTTATTTTTTGCAATTTTGAACCAGGTTCTAAGATAAATCCAACTTGGGATCGTTTTTTTAGAATTTTTAGAGTTATATAACCGTGATGGATAATTTTGTTCTTTTTATATATATGTAAGTGGACTAAAATCAATTATCAACCCAAGTTGGATGGAGAGTTAATATGTGATAGCCCAATACAATTAATTTGTAGAGAATAATTTTCCAAGTTCAACCTTTGTAAGCCTTATTGGTTTCGTTTAAGTTAGTAGGAATACAACAGACTACTAGTAAGAAAGAAGAAGATTTTAGTATTAACTCTTCCTCGGGTTAGTTCGAGGATCACAAGTTTATATAATGTTTAAGTCTCGATTACAAAACTTATGATCACACAATGTATTCTTTTTCTCTAATTCTTCGTCCCCTTTTCTGGAGGAGTCCATTTTCCTTATATAGCTATGTGAAGTGCATCCCAGCCCCCCACTTGTACAGTCACTGATCCTCATTTGGATGCTTCTCCCATAAGGGTTTTGTTGGAGGTGGTAGAATATGCTGCAAGTTATGGGGGTATTGTTTAGGGGTTATTCTGCCATTAATGCAGCCAGCTGAGTTGGTGTAGTGTATTGAATGCAGAGGTGATGGGTACTTTACGTGGATATTTTCCTTCTTCTTTACTTGTATGTCTCTACCTCTTTCCTTGGTACTTTGTCCTTTGGGCCAAGTGGCTTGTCTAAAGCCTTCTGAGGAGTGTCGCTTTTTGGACTCCTCAAGCAGTTGGCTTCTTCGGTTTCTATACCTAGACTTTTATTAACATATTGGGCTAGAGCTGATGAGAGATTAGACCTTCCTTCTCTTCGGGTGAGACCCACTTGGCAATATTCTGTGTTTGAATCTTAACCCCTCCCCCCACAATATATTTTTAAGATAATTAACTAAATTTAGAATTAAATTATCTTATTCTTGCCAATGCATCCTTGTCCTAAGCCTAAATTAATGGGATTATGACACATCATTAATCATAATTAATTCTTTAAGGACCCAATCACAATTAATTAATCATAATCACACATGCCTATTTTTAATAACAAGAATAAATATTAACCCTTAAATCTTGATTAAGTTATATCTTGCAATCTAGTGGATTGATTTAAGCATATGATATGATATTTTGATTGTTAGGACTTTGATTTATTTATTTTTTTGATATTTGAAAATTAAAAAGGTTAAATGTATGATTTTACCCTTATGTCATAAAATGATGATTTTGCTCTTAGAATTAGAATAATGCTCTGTTTGTTTTGAAGTAAAATATTTTCAAAAATAAAATATTTTACAGGTAAAAAGTTTTACATGTAAAATATTTTTAGATGTTTGGTATGATATATAAAATTTTTCAAGCAAACCATCAAAACTAGTGGCTCAGTCACTGGAGATCTAGTGACCGAACCACCGGAATGGTGGCTTCACCGACTTCTACCGAAGTGATGTCTCTAGTGACTGAACTACCAACACTGGTGGCAAGAATAATGTCTTCGGCTATCGGAACAACGGCTTTGGTTATCAGACCTCTAGCACTGGTTGCTAGAATGGTGTCTCCAATGGTTAAACAACCAGCATCGGTTGTTAGAATGGAGGCTCCGGCCACCAGACCGTTGGTACTGGTTGTCGAAATGGTGGCTTCAGGCTGTCAAAACCAATTGTTGGAGTGGAAGCTTCAGTCATCAAACCCTAGCGCTAGTCCCTAAAACGGTTGCTTTAGCCACTAGACCACCAACACCGGTTGTTGGAATGATGGCTTCGGCCATTGGATCGCTGGCACCAGTTGCCCAACCCGCTGAACTGTTGACCTAGCCACCAAATGGTATGAGAGAGCCACCTTGTGTTTTTGTAAAATGTTTTACCAAAATTTTAAAGATAAAACATTTTACAATTTTTATAAACAATTTTACAGTGAATGGAAAATATTTTACAATTTTGACTACATTTTACTTGCAAATAAACATTTGAAAATGGGAAAATATTTTTTAGAAAAATATTTTACTTAAAAACAAAAAAAAGTGTAAATAAAGGTTACAAAACAAAATGTTTTCAAATTTTACCATGATTATTCAATTCTGGATAAAATTTGAAATGTTGGTCATTAGTCTATTAACTTTATTTCACATTTTATATATACTCAATATGTGCAACCTTTTCTTTTATGCTTTTGTGAAACTGAAACCCTAATTATTATTTCTTTAAGAATTTATGTATTATTTAAATTTGATTTTTAAGTGCTTTTATTTTTTTCCTTCTTTTATTTGTATTCAAAAAGGACAAAACGAATATGCTCCAGTTTCTTATTTATTTACTTTATTTATGTGAAAAAAATTTACCTAAAGTAACTTCGGTTTCACCATAGGTCCATAGATACAAGATAAAATCTTTCTATTTATTTATTTATTTTTATGGAAATACAAGATTAAGGTTGCGTTTGCCATTGGCTTAAAAAGCCAGCTTTTTTTTACTATTTAGCTTAATTTTGCTATTATTTATGGGTCTCATTGCACTTTTTGGCACTATTTATAAATCTCACTGTACTATTTCAACTATCTTTTAGTTTTATCTACAGTACTTTTAGCAAAAAAAATTTCAGTTTCAACAGAATAAGGGTTCGTTTGGAATTCGCTTATTTTGCTGAAACTGAAATTTTTTTACTGAAAGTACCGTAGATAAAAAAAAAAAAAGTTAGCTGAATAGTAAAATAAGTTAGCAAAATAATCTTTGTCAAATGGTCACTAGGGTCTGTTTGAATACCGCTTATTGTTGAAAATACTGTAGTAAAATAATTTTTAAATGTGTGAATAGTACCGTGGGATCCAATTTTAAAGTTATATTTGCATTTTTCCGTACTTGCAAATCTCAAGAACAATACCCATGAACCCACTAAAAAAATGCAGTCGCACTAAAACGCACTATCTAAACTCACACTAAGTTATCTCCAAACGGACTTTTTTTTTTTTTTTTTTGGGGGACGGGAACGGACTCTAAGGCTATGTTTGGATGGGTGGATTTTAGGGGGGATGGAAAAAAAAGAGGGGAAAATAGGAGAGAAAATGGGGGGGAATGGTGTTTGGATGAGAGGGGGAGGGGGAGAGAAAAGTGGTGGGGCCCAGCTATTTTCTCTCTGGGCCCACCACAATTCAATCTCTCCAAAATGAAGAGAAAATGGGGGAGAAAAGGATGAAGAGTATATTGGACAAAATTGCCCTTCTCTATCCCATGCCAACTTTTTGTCTTTCCGGCGTTTTTTTTTTTTTTTTTTTTTGGCCTGGATAAAATCTCTATAGGTTTGCACAGTACGTTCACGTTGGTTTTGGTTTTGGTTTTGGTTTTTTTTTTTTGGATAAAATTTTGCACAGTAGACATTGGTACTTTTTGTTTTTTTATCTGTTTTTTTTTTTTTTTTTTTTTTTTTTTTAATATCCTTTTAGCATTTGCTTATTTTATAAAAAAAAATAAAAAAATTAAAGTGTCCATACAATTTTTTTTTTAATAATAAATGTGTTACTTTTTGTTTATATATTTAGTAAGGATATAATGGTAAATTTATATCAACTTCATTTTTCATCATCTCATTTTTTATCTCAACTAAACAAAAAAGTTTTCTCTCTCTCCACTTTTCCACCCTTCCAACCAAATACAAATGAGAGAAAACTAAATCTTTTCTATCCTTCCACTTTTCCATCCTCCCACAATTTTCTATCCTCCTACTTTTTCATCCTTCCAACTAAACAGACCCTAAATCTTATTTATAAAGAAGTGGGAATTTTTTTTGTTTTTGCTTTTTTGTTGGGTCAAATCATGGAAGAGGGGTTGAAGTGACTCGACTCCGGAATCCGGAGAGCCATGTACTTTATGGGTGAGCTCATTAAAGACTAACGGGCCGACTACCTCGTCCTCTCTTTCTCCCCTATATTTCTTCCTCACTTTTTTGTTTTTCCATCCTTTTGGACTCCCCCTTCTCAAAAAAAGAAAAAAAAAAAAAAAATAAGAAACCCTTTTTGGGCTCCAGACTATCGTTTAAGTTACCTTACCTATTGACAGTCGTCATCCAGTTTAGCTACTATAATGGGCTCAGTTCTAACAGGCTTGACCTATTCACATTGGCCCTTTTAAGCTGACGGGCTCCAAGCAAAAGATTTTGAGCCTCCCTTATTAAGCTGTATATATAGACCCTTCACCACCTGCTGGTCCTGCTTTACAATTACAAGCCCAAGTTCCACTACCATGTCTAAACCTTCATCATCTCCCAAGTCCATCATCAACCACTCAATCTTTGCAGAGTCTAAACCCATCTTCATTCCTGATCCTTATATCTCTCTTCTCTTCTTGCCACCAACTCATTCTTCCAGAACTTTGTTCTTAATGTACTTGTAGCGCTTGCAAAGATTGACCCTGTATGGGGGGAAGCAAGGAAAAGATGAATCTTACTGTCGAGGAAAATTTAAAGGAACTCTCTTATATACACGATTGAGATTGATTTGGGGACTTTGTTTTTGAGGAGCCCAAGCACTAATGAACCTGTGAGCTCTTACTATTCATTAGCAGCTTGGGGTTAGTCTAAGGAGATAATTAGTCGACATTAGGGCAACTTTCACATCATTGAAAATTCATTCAACTCAGACTTTTTGGCATGTTAAAGAGGGCTGAATATCAAGACACCAAATCAAGCAGCAGAATGCAGTTCGCAAGCTGAGCTTCCACTGTTGGAAAACCTTAACCAAGATCCACGTAACAAATGTGGATAAAAGAATTTGTTAAACTCTCTAGAATCACTAACATAAATTTGTAACAAAATAAAGGAGTAGATAAAGAAGCAACACTCTCCTGGTGACCCATAGCAAAAGTCCTTAGGCTTGATGAGTTAGAACTGCGTGCGTTTGTGTGAGAGAGGAAGGTGAACTACACTCCTTCACTGGCACTCTCTCCGAAAATGCATATATGATATATTTATATAGGTAAGAGAGCATCAGAATGTATTAGATTTAATGAGCCAAACCAATACTTTAGCAAGTAGAGGGTAAATACCTTTTTATCGTGCTTTAATCCAAAATGCAAGATCATACCATTAAAGGTCACCGATAACCAAACAAATAAACAATAATAAAATCCATACTATTAATTTTAAAGTGCATTAAAATTGCCCAATATTAACAATACGTGGTTATCACTATCCACTATTGAATCTAACAATACTCAATAAAATACACTCAAAACTAATCCAAGTTTCATTAAATACACAAAAATGACTATGCTAGCCCATAACACAAGATTTTAATTTTTTTTCTACACTTCCCACTTTCATGAACCTCACACCTTTTTGTGATGCTTTCTTTGATCCCTTATAGCAGAAAACTATGAAGGAAGAGTTGAATGCAATACTTACGATAGGGACTTGGAATTTGGTATCTGCCAACAAATCTGCTATAGGTTTTAAGAGGGTTTGAAAGATCTAGACTTGCTTAGATGGCCTTGCTAATCACTACAAGGCTCATTTGGTACCCCAGGGGTTTACTCAAGAGTATGGAATTAACTTTGAGGAAACATTTTCTCCAGTAGCTCAACTCATTTCTTTGTGCACTCATTGCATTTTTTGACACCCATAAAAAAGGTTGTCCAACAAACTAGCCCACCCAGGCCATTTGTCTGAACCTGAGATGACCACTATTTAATTCAACGACTCAGATGGATCTCTGCCTTTAAAAATCGATGTCGGCAATATCTTTCGAATCTACCTGAGCCACCCAATCCAACCAACAAACTAAGTAAATTTTGACAAGATCTGGAGAGATCTTACCAGATATGGTGAGATTTCTATTGAATCTTCACCATTTTGTGCCTTTCCCCAATGATATCTCATCATTTTTTGCCGCTTCTCACTGGATCTTCATTATTTTCCAAATCTTCAATGCCGAATGATCCATTTGCTACTCATAGGGAGGCACAATTCGTCCAATCCACCGCTCCTCTCTAGTCAACGGTAGGTTGACCTTTTCTCTACCCCATTAGATTAGGCCAGGTGTTGTGTACACACCCTATTTCGTTATGACCTATATTTGAGCCCTCCAATCCCAATGACGAGAAATCAAATCGCTACTAGAATTAGCATTGTGTCTAGAGTTTGACGAGGATAAGAACCCTAAAAGTGGCCCAATACAGTATAAGCCCAAGCCCAACTATGAAGTAGGAAAGAAGCCCAAGCCCAAAAAGCCTATTTTTGACCTAATTTGGTAGAGGCTAACAAAGAGTGCGTACGCCGTATGCACCCAATTTGTGGCATATGCACTCTCTGGATAGAAAGCCTTAGATCATTCCATTTCCATTTTGATGAGATTCTAGGGCAACCAGCCTGATCAACTGGATGCCTAAACGTCTCATCAAACCCCAGACTCCCATTTCCCCTATAAATACCCCTATTTTCAACATCCAAAGGGGTAGAAACTTTTACCCTACAGAAACTCTATCGAAATATCCTCAAAATATCCAAACTAAGAGTTTTAGGCTAGAAGGGCATAAAAGAGTGAGCATTAGATTGATCTTCAGCCATCATTTGATGAGAAGATAGCCTCTTACTCACTTTGATTCAAACGTATAGTTGGTTCAAGCTTGCAAACATAAAACTTAGGGTCTTCCAGTTAACCCTAACCATGTCATTCAATTCATCCTCCCACACAGACAGCTGTGTTAATCGATTTCAATTGAGGGGTCAGTCAAAAATAACATCACTATAAGTGCTACAAGGAGGAGATGTGGATCTTTTCCATGATCCACATTCTCCTCCTCAATTCTTGTTCTTTTATTCTTTTTGTTGTTTCTTTAATCTATGATATGTTCATCCTGTAACATAACATGCTTTGTTTTAGTTGCTTAATTTCTTTTATTTATTTACTGAAAAGTATGTAGAAACCCTAATCTGCCTTAGGTGCGTACGCATCTAGGAAGATGTGTATGCACTTTTTGAACAATTACGGTTCATCTTTTGGTTATTTACTGGGATTCTGCCTTAAATCTCAAGTGCATACGTCGGTAGAAGAGTGTGTACGCACCTTTCTTATGGCGTATGCCAATTTGGGCCTCAACTAGATTTCTTGTCTTTTTTGCTTTATTTGTCATTAATGCAATGTCTATTATCTTTCCTTATCTGCTTTCTCTATCATAATTGTGTATACATGATATTTGATTTGTTTCCTTTTGTGTGATTGCCGTAAATGCAAAATACCTAAAATATCCTCTTTCTTTCATTTTCTTGTCTAAACCCTAATTCACTCTCTCTCTTTTGTCTCTCATGCATTCTCTAATTCTTACATGAACCCAATAAGGCAACTAAAAGTCCTAGAGATAAGTAAGGAAAACTTTTTGAATCCTAAAAGACTTAAATACTTTCTAAAACTCAAAGTTAATAGTCAATTAGTATTCAATATGCTTGAGATTAATTGGCTATTGCAAAACATCAAGTACTTACCACGACCTTTTGCCGTTGAAAATGTTTTTACACGACAACTTTGGTGGTCGTTTGCCAACAACCCTAGGCTAGCTGGGCCCAAACCTCCAATTAATTTGTATTCTGCTTTGGGTTTAGCCCACAATAGGAGTTCCTAGAAGTAGTATGTGGTAGTAGGTAGTGCTCAAGTAGTTTCAACACTGGGCTGCTTGGAAATATCTGTCCTACTCAGGTAGAATATAACCTTTATCTAACTCTTCTGCACTGTCAGCCCCAGTAGGTTGGTTCAGGTCCTGTAATTGCTATAATGGTGGAGATTACTTGATTTGCTCTTTCTACTTGCCCTTATGGCTAATCGCGGTTTCCAAACACTGCCGAGCCACGTTATGATTGCCCTTTATCACAGATATCCCCTGGTCGGTCAGGAACTTGACTTTTAGGTGTAGCATGGATGGTATAGCTCGTACTTCAGAAGACGTAACTTGGTCACTTAATAGCTTTCTCAGCTAGCCCGAATTCCAAGTAGCCTTGTGTCGAAACACTACTCAAGCACTACCTACTACCACATAAACTACTTCTGGGACCTCCCATTGTGGGCTATGCCCAAAGCAGAATACAAATTAATTGGGGTTTGGGCCCAACCAGTTTAGGGTTGTCGGGAAATGACCCCCACAACAACCTTGTCGATAATATAACTTTTCCAAGGAAGCTTTTGCTGATGGCCATCGACTATTGTTTGCCGCCACTAATATGTTTTTGTGGTGGATTTTTATGCTTTAGTGACAACCTTTGGCCATTGCAAAACAATTTATTTCTTGTAGACGAAGAACCTCTTCATGAAGCTACACACTACATGCAACTAGTTGGGAGTCTTGTATACCTCACAAATACTCAACCAGACATTTCATATGCACTCCGCATCTCACATTGTCACCATTCTCAAAATCCTTTGGTGTCTAAAGGGCACCTTGTTTGATACTCTTCACTTCATCTTTTAGTTGCCAATAAGGCTTAATGCTTACACTATTGTTGATTGGATAGGGGATTCCACAAACTGCTATTCCACTACAAGATTTTGTTTCCTTTTGAATGACTTCCTCGTTTCTTTGCGCGACAAGAAGTACATTGTAGTTGCATACTCCAGTATAAAAACATAATATTGCAAACAAGTAAACACCATAATTGAGCTTCTTTGGTTGCGTTGGTTGCTACAAGATATAGGAGTTTATATCTCTACTATAGTATCAGTTTATTGTCAATGCCAATGCCATTTTGATTGCCAGAAATAATGTGTTAAATCACAGTGCTATTTAGATTGGCTACAATGAGGGGTGTGCATGGGTCGGGTTAAGGGGATTTTTCGACTTAACCCACCATGGCGGGTTAAAAAAAATCCAACCCAACCTAACCCATCATAGGGGTTCAACCTAAACTAACCCAACCCACATGGATCGGGTTGAACCCATGAATTGGACAATTTTTTTTTTTTATTACTATTATTATTAACCACCTATGTTGATAAAAAAAAAATGAACTAGTATTCCAACTCAGTTATAAACAAAATATATCCAACTAAATTGATAAACAAAATATACATGAACTAGTATCCCAATTCAATTATAAACAAATAAGAGTGGAGTGAGAGAGTGGGAGTGGGATTGTTTTAAAAAAAAAAATTATATATATATATATATATATATATAATTGAAAATTTAAATATATAGGTAGGTTGGGTTGGGTTAAGCGGGTTGTGATTGTTATGACCCAAACCCAACCCAATCCACTATTAAAACCCTTAAAAACTGACCCAACCCGGTAAGTTGAGTTGGGTTGGGTCGGTTTTGGCGGGTTGGGTTGGCTGCACACCCCTAGCTACAGTGACATATTCCATGAGTGTACCAGTTTCTGTCTCCTTTTAGTGTGCGTTTGGTTCCACTTTAAGGAGCCAAATGCATTTTTTCCAGCTGAAAAGCCAAATTGTGTGTTTGGTAACGTATTGCAAACGCGCTTTGTAAAAAAATCTCTTTTCCAAATACAAAGGAGACGTAGGTTATCGTGTGGCAGTTGGGGAGTTGCAATTGCAAAACGCCACAAGCACATTATAAATATTACCGTTGGAAGGTTCAATCATTTCCTAAATTACTCATTGTTTTTTCTTAAAAACCCAATTTTAACTCCTTTATCTTAAAAGACAAATTGCACTATGTGCAACCCTAGAACCAGATCTCACAAACTCTCTGCTACAGAGCTCCCTTTGTTGCTGCTAGATTCCTCTCCTCTGTGTTGTTACAGGTTTGATTCTTCCTCTTCTTCTTCTTCTTCTTCTTCTTCTTCTTCTCTCTATTTTTCTTTATTTTTTTTTAATTCATGTCTTATATATTTAATCTGAGAAAAACCTTTTGAAGGTAGACTTTTTAATCAACAAGCCACCAAATAACACTAATCTGCTACCAAAAACCACCAGGTACCACCATAGATTCTAAAATATTTGTTAAAAAAATTTTAGATTTGTGCATGCTCTGTTTATTTACATGATCTGTGCATGCTCTAGTTGTTCTTGCTATTTACATGATCTATGCATGCCCTAGACTGTTATTTAATTTTTTATTTATGCCCAAAAACAAATATTACTCTTCTTCTAAAAATCTCACCAAACTTCTTTTCTTTTCTCTTTTGGGTACTGAAAAAAATTACGGGTCTTTATTTATTTGAATGTCTCCTTTTTTTTGTTTGGTTGCTGACAAAACATGAGGAAAAGAAAATTGAAGAGATGTATGGGAAATAAAGTGAAGATTAAGTCTATTGTGTTGAATTGTTATTTTTAGTATTATAATTGAAGATGTTGTGCTAAATTTTAAGTCACATTGTTTGGTTCTTGTCATTATAGTGTGGAATGGGTGTGAATTAGTAGTACTTTAATAATTTCAAGCTCACTTTTTCTTTAAAATTTTTGTCTTATTCTACTAATGCTAGATTAGTTAAACAATCGTCTCTCAATGTTCTAAGCTTTTGTGTTTATTCCTTATTTGAATGAGTGGCTTTGTGATGTGACTTTCTGTGTTTTATATAAACAAATATTGGTTCTAACTTTCATAATGAGAAACAAATAATAAACTAAAATCTAGTCAAATGTTTAGTTAGAATATATTGTATAAGAAAAATATGCTTATGAGTTGCATTAAATTTGGTTTCCTCCAACCTTGTATAAACAAGCCTATGTATTTGTTTGAAATATGTGATTCTTAAAATAATTGATAACACTCTGCTTTCCTATGTGGTGTTCTTTTATTATGCAAAATATTAGTTCAAAAGCTAATATAATCACATGCCAAGATCAGTTATTGGTGTGGAAAAGAATGTTTAACATTTGACATAATCTAAGATAGTTGAGTTGCTACTCATCTGCTTTCAATACATTTACATATTAACATGTTTAAGTCATCAGATTTCACTAGCTCAACAAAATATCCAAATGACCATGTGTATACCTGAATGGTCAGTGATAGTCCACTAGATTGCAATATTATGAATTCTTTTAGTTCAAAGTAACTAGACAAACACAAGAAAATTAAGTTAATTGATAGAGCATTTGGATTGTTTGAGACCATTATTGAACATAAGCTTGCCAATTTTTTATTGCTTATTTAATTTCAACCTTTAAATATATATATATATATATATATACATTTGGCATGGATCTATGTTTCAAACCTTGACATTTATTGAACTGAGAAGATAGAAAAATAAATCATACTAGTCATGTAGACTTAGTTATGTGATTATCTCACTCATTGTAGATATGCTCTTTTCAAACTCCGTAAGCACTTTTATACTAAGTATCTCCAATTGGAAATTTAGCACTTTGTGTTTATTTTTTTGCATTTCTTATGCTTGCTTAACTCCATAGATGGCTAAAAACACCACTTCCAACCCTAAAGCAAAAAAAGTAAGAGCATTATGAAGCAACCCAAGTTTCACAACTATATTTTGTGACCTTTGTGTGGAAGAGATTGAAGTTGGGAATGGAAAAAAAAATGTGCTTCCTTTAGTCCTGGTTGGAACAATTTGGTGTCCAAATTCTATGATGTGATTGGTAAAAACTATGATAAGGATAAGTTAAAAAAAATAGATGGGATACGTTAAAGATGAAATGGAAAGTGTGGGAAAAATTGAAGGGTCATGACATAGGTTAAAGTTGAGATGCAGTATAGGGAACAATTGATGCTAGTGATAATTGGTGGAACATGAAGTTGAAGGTGAGTTGTTCGTATTTTATTAATATGTAGTTAGTTGCAAATAATTATGTATATTGTTGTAATATGAGTGTAATGAAAATTACATTTTGTAGGATGTACCCAAAGCTTCAAAATTTCAAGAAAAAGGTCTAAAGAATCTTCAACAACTTGATAGAATGTTTATGAATTTTGTGGCAACTAGAGTAGTTGCATGGACCCCTTCTTCAAATACGCTACCTCCAACAATGCCATAGGAGGGTGTTGGTGATTCATTTGGTAGCTTTGAATTTAAGATAATCAATGTGACATGAATATGGACATTGATAGTTTACTGCAAGGCCATACTAGTCAATCACGTAGTTCAGGACAAAAGTGAAATAATGAATCAATACCCTCCTCATAGAAGAAAAAGAAGAAGATATGAGGAGCTGCAAAATTGGAATTGTTTTAGTGAATTAATAAATGAATGTGAGAATAGGCCTTTAAATACTTCTCAAGAGTCACCAAGTTCAATTAGTAATGTCATGGAGATTGTGAGAAAACTTCTTGGAGTGAAGGAAGACACTAATTTTGTTATTCAAGCTTTCTATGTCTTAATGAAAAGGTCACATAGAGAGACGTTTCCAATGTTCAAGGAGCTAGAGTCATAGCTGCAGTAGCTACAAGGAATGATTCTAAAACAAAAGAAGTGACCAACCTTATGTGCTATTATGTATTAGCTTAGGACTAATATTAGTTTTATGTTGTATTAGCTACATTGTATTAACTTTAGACTAATTTATGTGATATCTAGTATTAGCTTTGGACTAATTTTATGTGCTATGTTGTATTAACTTCAGACTAATCTATGTATAATGTAAATATATTTGAAATTTGTATTAAAGTGTTATTTTTGCATTTTGAAAGCAATGGTTGATTATTTGTTACTTTGTTGTATAGACTACACAAATATGGATGATTATAATGGTAATCATGAGAATAGCTTTATGGAACTATTAATGGAAGGGGATTACATAAGGCATTGTAATGATGGTGATGACTTAAATGATGGTAATTACAATGATGGTGGTGACTTGAATGATGGTAATTATAATGATGGTGACAATAATGATGATGGCAATGACGGTGACAATGATGATGACAGTGATAGTGATTCTAATGATAATGATAGTAACAATGATTCTGATGAGGAGTTTTATCAGCTTGTGGCAGTTACATGTGAAGCAGCTATAACCTATTTCAATAAGTACATTAATAAGAGTCCTTGTTATGATTTTGAACAAACAGGGTGGGTTTGGATGAGACATTGTATGGAAGGTAATAAGAAATTATATTACAGCATGTTTAGAATGAAAAAACAGGTGTTTCATAATTTGTGTCAAGTTTTAAAAAATGAATATGGACTTCAACATTCAAGGAATATAAGGTTAGAAGAGTCTACGGTTATTTGTTTACTAATACTTGGTCATGGAACATGTAAACTAATGGTTCAAGAAATATTTCAACATTGGTGAAACTATAAGCAGACATTTTGAGAAGATGGTCACTCTTTTGGGCACTAATTTTGTAGCTGCATATGTAAAGCCTTTTTATCTAACTTTTAGTGAAGTTCCAACTGTTGGGGAGATAAAAACCTTAGAGAGCTTCCTTGAATAATTAATATAACATATAAAGACACACTTTATTCCAAAAGGCCTAAGCCCAATGGGTATGTACATAATTATATTATATTAACTACTTATTTTTCTCATCATTATTCAATGTGAAACTTCACTCACACATGTAACCCAACAATCTCCCCCTCACGTATGAGTTTTTGCCTTTTTGGCCTTTTCCAAGATCATTTGTGTGGGCTTTATGAGCTTTCTTGGAGCAATATATTATCCCTGCTCCAACTGCAAAAGGGACCCATCCTTACTTCATTTGCAAAAGGGCTCCAAGTTCACACTCTTCATTCCCGCTCCAACTGCGAATTGAACCTCGATAACCTTGCCACCTTTGCCCCACATTGCCATGGGCTCTGATACCACTTGTTGGGGAGATAACCCCCTTGGGGAGCTTCCCTGAATAATTAATATAATATATAGAGAAACACCTTAACCAAAAATGCCAAGCCCAATGGGTATGTGTTCAATTATGTTATATTAACTACTCATTCTTCTTATCATTATTCAATGTGGGACTTCACTCACACATTTAACCCAACACCAACCCAATTACAAGACCATCTAATTTATTAGCCACATTTCTAGGTATGTGTTGTATTGTATATTTGAATAAGTGCTATTGTCTATAAGATAATATAATGCATGTGGAATTGAAAATCATTTATGTTTCCATTCAAATTGCATTAGTGCAATTGATGGTACACATGTAGTTGTGGTTGTACTCACTAATAAGTCCATTTCATACTATGGAAGAAAGGAATATCCAACCCAAAATGTGATGGCTGCATGTGATTTTGATATGTTATTCATATTTGTTTTGCCTGGATGGGAAAGTTCAACACACGACACCTCCATTTTTCTTGATACCATTCATAAACCGAGTAACAACTTTCCAAACCCACCACCAAGTTTGTAATTGGTTTGAAAGTTCAAATAGTGTGTAAAACACCTATGAACGTTTAGACCCTTATATAAAAATTATCAACACAAGCTTATAGACAAACAATATATGTGTGGAATATGAATATAAGCTAAACCCAAATTGGAAACACACTCTAAACCATAATTAATCACAATCACAGCAGTAATTAAAAGGCAAAGAGAAATGGAAGAAAGATGCAAACACAAAGATAACACAACGATATGTTATCCAAGAGGAAACCGAAGTACTCGGCGAAAAACCTCTTCACCGCCCTTCAAACGGTCAATAATCCACTAGAGAATGAAGTTTGGATACATGAATAGCAGAAGACCCTCCAAGCCTAATCTACCCAGTGCACCTAAGCCCTCCAAGCTTTTTGTTCCAATAGGGTTACGCCGAACTTGGTCTTCTCTAGCTTATCGGATCCTGCAATAGTCCATTGCATCAACCAAAATGAATTTGTCCCTTCTGAACTGCTTCCCAAGCACCAAAAAACCTTCTTACTAATATGGTTATGGTGAGATAAGAAATTGGCTAAATGTACCTCTCAAGGATATATTAATGGAGAGGGTGAGAGTAGAGGAATTTGGAAAATCAAAGAATGAAAACTGTGGATGAGTCAATCTTGTTTTTCTCTAAGGTTTCTCTTTCAAAATTCTCTCTGGAAGCTCTCTACATTTTGTGGATATAAGGGTACTTATAGTATGGTGTATGAGGAATGCGAAAAGCCAGTTACAACTAAACAGGGCATTCTGGTGACTCAATATCGCGACTGGAACGAGCTGCGAGTTTGAGTCGCGAGCTAATTGCCTGGCTAGACTGGAAGTTTTGTCTTGTAGTGCTACAGTTGGCGTGACCCTTCAGCTCCTCCTGCATGCTTCACACATGTGCCATTTTGGCGACTTGTCAGTCGTGAGATCCAGTAGCGAGGCTCTTCTTGAGCTTTCTTTACACTCTCTCACACATTACCCTTACACAATTCCCACCTAAATACAGGGTATCTAATTGCTAAATTACAAGCAAATTTGGCACAGAATAAAACCAACACATAATTGAATAAATTCAACCTTACAATCTCCCCCTCCGTGACAAAACCCTTAAAATAGACTCTAGACTTAACATGCAAGTTGGGAACAGTTGCCAAAACTCAATCACATTCTAATTTTATAAACTGTGAAGCTCTTGAACCATACAAACAAGTATTTCTTGAAAACAACAACACAAGATGATCATTGTAAGCAGAAATCTTGAAATGCATACGGAGCAAGCACAATGCGATCAAGTAGTGTAGATAAAAGCAATAAAGCATGACTTGACCAAACAAGAACAATTACTATAAATAGTGATCACAATGAACATTCACACAAGGAATGAACATTCGGACATGCAAGCTAATAAACTCAATGCAAAGTATCATTTGTATGTCCAACACTCAACCGATACAAAAACTCAAGGTAATTGTATCAAGGATATAAAATCCAACAAGGGCACAAAAGTGAAGTACTAAAGAAATGCATAACATTAACTAAAAGTATTGAGCTACAAAGCAAAGGTACAAATCATAAAGTGCTGAATAGCAACTGAAATAATTAAACCAAAGTACCAAAAGTTTTAAACAAGAGCACTGTAACCATCAGTATGAGAACTATAAACAAATAAGCTAAAAGAAACAAGACAAACCAAAAGTATGTGTGTATGTATCAGTATTCTCCTTTTGAGCTCACACAACTCCCCCTTTCAATATGCACACTTCCCATTCTTGTGTTACTCTCTCCCTTATTGTATGCTATCATCCAAACTATACAATAAGTTTGCTCTCCCCCTTTTTGGCACGAATAGCTAAAAGTTGTCCTCTAGTTTTTGTTGAATAGCATCTAACTATGTCTCAATAGTTGTGAGACGCATTTGAACTTGTTTGTTGGTGGAGTAGAGAACTCTTTCAAATTCGGAAATACGCTAATACAAACCCTCAGTCAAAGTGCTTAACCTGTCAGGTTGAGAGCTAGGATGTATAGGCTGAGTGCTAGTCGTCTGCAACTCAGGAGTGTGAGGAGATGCGGTCTCAGTATACACAGGCGTAGTGTGAGTGGCTGAGTTGTGACCGGAAGAGGTAGCATGAGGGAAAGATTCACTCTTAGGTGCTTTGGAAGAATGACTGTTGCTAGCTTGAAGAGAAACCATGGATAGTGGGTGAAGACGAACTAGTGTCTTTCCATCTTTTGGTAGACGAACCCCTTCAAGTACCACAATTTTCATGATTAGATTACAAAAAGGAAGGCATGTTCTTGCTGTTGTTCATGCTGTTGTTCTCCCAATTAACTAGAAGATGTGAGCAGAAATGTCAATTTGGACTCTGGTGATGAGATCACATAGAAACTGTGCTCTTCCAAGGTTAATGAATCCAGTGTTTTCCATCTTTTGGTAGACGAACCCCTTCAAGTACCATAATTTTCATACTACAAAAAGGAAGGCATGTTCTTGTTGCTGTTCGTGCTGTTGTTCTCCCAATTAACTGGAAGATGTGAGCAGAAATGTCAATTTGGACTCCGGTGATAAGATCACATAGAAACTGGGCTCTTCCAAGGTTGATGAATCTAGTGTTTGACAATGGATAAAGGTTAAAGAACATGATCAAAGTGAGAGTTTTCAATTCAGGTGCAAACTTTGCAGTTCCAATGGACGTGCCTTTTGATGAAATCTCATGATCTGGCCCAAGAATTTTAAGAATGTCTTACACTTGAGGAAGCTTATCATCATATGGAGTGAGGTCTACATTTGCCAGTCGAGTAATCCGAAGGACATCTACAATGTAATCTGGAGTAATGATGAATTCCTTTCCTCAAACCCAACACTTTAGTTCAACTCCGGTAAATCTGGCGTTGGAGTAGAACTCCTTGTCTAGTTCATCAATTGGATCCTCGAAGTTCTCGAATAAATCAGCCCAATCTTTTTCTTCAAAAATCCTAGGAATGAAAGTCGTTCCCAGGGTATCAAATCTCACAATCCGTTCCACCACAATAGGAGCTTTTTCAAAAATGCTGGAATATGTCTGAGAATCAAGGGGAGTCTTGAATCTCTCACTGTTTGAGTCATGGGTCGAATGACGAGTCCATTTTGAAATAGGGGATGATGGAACATCACTCACTGGTTCTTTTCCACGAGAGGAATAGCGAGATATTTGCAAAAGAACATACACACAGTAGAGAACCAATTGCAAACTCACAAGACACAAACACAAACACAAACTTGATTAGATCCAAGTTAGTCCATGAAATAAACACATAATCATAGATAGGAAGAAATCTCACTCAAACAAGTTTAATGAAACCAATATGCAGTAATGTGTGGCTAAGCTTGATTGAAATGCAAAACTATGGCATGTAGGTAAGCATGAGCAACACTGGTGCAAAAGGTGTGCATATGTAGTGCAACGTAATCTATGAAGTTCTCAAAGACACAAGAAAGTGTTTATAAAACATTTTACTATGAGCATGATATGCATAGCACAACACAAACAAGATAAACTACTCAAAAATGAAAAGCAAACATGAAAATATGTATAATAAGCATCATACTGTCAAAACCAACAAAATCCATTCATCAAACTCAACAAGAAATACCCAAACCAATATTCGAACATCGTTTTTTTTCAAAACTCATCAAAAATACAAAATCCAAGAATTCAAAGACTTTAAACATAAAAATCTTTGAGAAAATAAGAAAACCCATACCTTGTTCTTGAATATTGGTGAAGAGATGATGAAAAAAAATGAAGGATTTTGGAGTAAACACGGTGAGTTTGTGAGGGAGAGAAACGGACAAGACAATGAAAAGTCACAAAATGTAAGGGAAAACTGAAAAGTTTTGTGAAAACTACCTTGAAAGTAACCCTCATTGTGCAGAACACGTGTTTTTCGTGACTGGAATGAGTCGCGAACAAGTCGCCAAAAACCTGTGTGACAAATTTTGAAAAATTTGTCTAAGTGTTTTTTGCGATTGGAAGTTCCACTCGCGAGTAAGTCGCAACGGGAGTCGCCAAGCATTCTGAGTAAACCTTACGCTGGAGCTTCCACTCGCGAAACAGTCGCTAAATTGAGTCACGACAAACCTCAAAACCTAGGTTTTTGAAAAATTTCTAAGTCTTTTCCGTGACTGGGTGCTTGACTCACCAGAGAGTTGCGAAAGCTTCTGAGTAAGCTCGCAACTGAAGGCGCGCGACTAGATTGACTCGCGAGAGTGAGTCGCCAATACAGGGTTGCACAGTTTTTGAAATTTTTGACATTTTTCAAAATAAAAACACTTTCCAAAAACAACTAAAACACTCAAAAAAAAATTTGTGTTTGATCAACATATAACTGAGCATGTGCAACATATTTAATCAAGTACAATCACACAAATAAATAAGGTATTCATTGAACATAGACATGTGTGTGATGTGTGTGGTACCAAAGATAAGATAGTCTTTAGTCTAATGTGAAGTTTCAATGATCAATTCAACCAAGACATAAACAATTAGCACGAGGAAAAGTGACCAATCTCAATTATAGAAATATGCATATATGACCTTCCCACAAAACTTGATTACATAATTTTGAAACTTTTCATTCGGCTTCATACACATCATATCATTCGGCTTCATACACATCATATTATTCGATCTTTTTGAATAAATACATCTCATTTTGAGATCAATGCCTAAAATTTTTGATATTTCAATTTGATGAACAAGCCTTTGGCTTTTTGGGTCATCATACATTTTCATAAAAGTCGCTTTCCTTTTTTCCTAGTCAAATACTAGTATTTGCGATGGCTTTTGCAGCTCATTATCTCTTTTCATTTTGAGATTTACATTTGTTGAGCTCTTTAAGTAAAAAAATAAAAAATAAAAAGGTGGGAAGATATATAGGCACAAGTCTATGCAAGTTTCAAGATCAACAAAACCATTGACTAATTATTCATGACAAGTTTGAAGATCTATTTACAACAGTCATATAGATGTCAAGATTTTTCCCACAATGATATGAGTGCACAAAGAACAAGCTACACTCGTAAATGCACAAAGCCATTAGTACAAAGGTACAAGGCAAAATATGCATGTGACAATACACAAAAATGCTTATCAAACTTTTTGGATTTTTGACACAAAAACAAGTAAAGATTGATAAAAAAAAAAATGTAAAAATATTCAAAGCAAATAGCAAACAAACAAACAAAAATTTTCAACACTTGCTGGAGAGATAACACAAAGCACACAACCAATCAATGTCACAAAACATAGGAAGTATTAATGCATGGACATGTTGTAATGCTTATGCATGTGTACCCTTCTTCACCCACACAACACCTGCGTTTGGGCTTATATCCCTAGAGAATTAGGTACTACTGTTATGACTTTCAAACCTTCTGGTGAAGCTTGTCAAATAGGTGGTGAATGCATCAATCATCTTTATCACATCCCTCACTCCGGGATCACCTTCTTAACCTTTTGATTGCTTAGCAATCCAATTCCCTTTGCCATGTCTTGGTCCTCTCGACCTTTGAGTACTTGAATTCTTTAATACTTGAAGCTTACGATAATTGGGTCTAGTGTGTCCTTGAATTCCACAATGATGGCAAAAATGTTGAGTTCTTGGACCTCTTTGTGACTTTGGGAGAGATTTCCCTTTACCCTTAGGTTTGACCACTGATTGGTTATGAGGCTTAGTCAATAGCCTTTGGTCAGTCACATTCCGCTTCTTCTTCACCTTCACTTTCTCAACAATAGTGATTTCCACCATTAGTTCCTTAGCTTTCACAAACTTCATATCCTTAGACACTTTCACACTCGAACTACTCTCTTTGGTGTATCCCAATTCGCTTTTGTCGGAGAAAGGTTTTTGATGAGCAAGAACTTCATCAAGCTTCTTGGAGGAAACCTGCTCTACTTTAGCATTAGCTTGAATCACCTCATGCTCAAGAAATTTTATCTTTGAGTAGGCTTTAATCAGCTCTCTATTCAGCGTCTTGACTTCACACTTAGTCTCCTTGTTCAGACTAAAAGACTCTTGTAGTCTTGCTCTGCTCTTTTCATTTTCTTAATGGCTGCTTTAGCCATTTTTGCATATTCACTAGTCTTCTCAAGGAGGGAATTGTAGGTCTCTTGCAGTCCCACTGTTCTTTCATCTTCCTCATCATTGGATTCCCCTACTATCCCATTTGACTCCAATTCAATGTGCTCACTAAGCTCGTCCACTAGCACACTCAAATCATCCGAAGATTTCACGAGAGCAATGGTCATGAATGTAGAGAAGTTTCCCTCTCCATCATAGCTTTCTTCTGAATCTAAATTAGAGGAGTCGATGTGACTAAGAGTAGTGGCATACACTTTACCCTTCCCTCTCAAATAGTTCGAACACTCCTTCTTGTGATGTCCATGACCGTTGCATTCATAGCACGTGATTGCTTGAGAAGATTGAGAATCCTTCCCATCTTTCTTCTTGAAATCCTTTTTCTCCTTCCAGGAATTTGGGAATTTTTCTTTCTCAGCAAACTTTCCATTCTTTTTGAACTTCAAGAACTTTCGAAAGTTCTTCATAAGATATGCAACATCCTTTTCGACTTCATCCTCATCCGATGAGTATTAAGCATCCATTCCCTCATTGATTGTCTTTAGAGCAAGTGATTTGCTCTTCCTTTGTGATGGTAGAGAAAGCTCATAGGTCTGAAGTGAGCTAATAAGTTCTTGAACTTTGATGTCATCAAGATCCTTGCTCTCTTCCATAGCAGTAACCTTTGTACGGAAGCTTTTCGGTAGTGATCGTAGAATTTTTCTTACAATCTTGGAGTCATCCGTCTTTTCCCCCAAGTTAAACTTCCCAATTATCACCTCATTCAACTTCCCATAAAATGAGTTAAATGACTCGTCTTCACTCATTTTCAGCTCTTCGAAGCGTGTGGTAAGCATCTGCAACTTGGTGTCTTTTACTTTCTTGGTGCCTTCATAGGTTGTCTCCAAGATTTGCCATGCTTCCTTGGCAATTGTAACGTAAGAAATCTTGTGAAACTCATCTGGAGAAACACCATAGAAAATAGCATTTAGTGTCTTGCTATTTGCATTAGCTGTTGCAAGGGCTGCCTTATCCCATGTGGATTTGGCAACCTCCAGCCTAGTCTACCCTATATCTACAACATCCCAAACAGTCTCACCGATTGAACATAGGAATGCCCTCATGCGGACTTTTCAAAATGCATAGTTGCTTCCATCAAAATATGGAGGAGCATTAAAAGATTGAGACCGATCCATCTCAACAGGGGTCAAGGATCGCACTTAGGTAATTAAACCACAGCAAGTGCACCCGCTCTAATACCAATTGAAAGTTCAAATAGTGTGTAAAACACCTATGAACATTTAGACCCCTAAAAAAAATTTACCAACACAAGCTTATAAACAAATAGTTTATGTGCAGAACATGAATATAAGCTAAACCCAAATTGGCAACACACTCTAAATCATAATTAATCACAATCACAGCAGTAATTAAAAGGTAAAGAGAAAGGAAAGAAAGATGCAAACACAAAGATAACACAACGATATGTTATCGAAGAGGAACCGAAGTATTCGGCGAAAAACCTCTCTACCACCCTCCAAGCGATCAATAATCCACTAGAGAATGAAGTTGGGATACATGAATAGTAAAAGACCCTCCAAGCCTAATCTACCTAGTGCACCTAAGCCCTCCAAGCTTGTTGCTCCAATAGGGTTACGCCGAACCTTGTCTTCTCTAGCTTACTGGATCCCACAATAGCCCATTGCATCAACCAAAATGAATTGGTCCCTTCTGAACTGCTTCCCAAGCACCCGAAAACCTTCTCACTGATATGGGTATGGTGAGATAAGAATTTGGCTAAATGTACCTCTTAAGGATATATCAATGGAGAGGGTGAGAGTAGAGGAATTTGGAGAATCAAAGAATGAAGATTGTGGATGAGTCAATCTTATTTTTCTTTAGGATTTCTCTCACAAAATTCTCTCTGGAAGCTCTTTACATTTTGGAGGTATAAGAGTATTTATAGTAGGGTGTATGAGGAATGCGAAGAGTTAGTTACAACCAAACATGGCATTCTGGCAACGCGACTTTGCGACTGGAACGAGTCGCGAGTTTGAGTTGCGAGCTAACTGCCTGGACAGACTGGAAGTTTTGTCCTATAATGCTACAGCTGGCCTGACCTTTCAACTCCCTCTACATGCTTCACACGTGTGCCATTTTGGTGACTTGTCAGTCGCGAGCCAGTCGCGAGATCCAATCATGAGGCTCTTCTTGAATGCACACTTCTTGAGCTTTCTTCACACTCTCTCACACACTACCCTTACATAATTCCCACCTAAATACAGGGTATCTAATTGCTAAATTACAAGCAAATTTGGCATGGAATAAAGCCAACACATGATTGAATAAATTCAACCTTACATGGTTAATCAATTGTTCATTACAATGACATTTTGTGTGTGTGTTAATTTAATTGAGTTTTGTTTTATAGGGAAATATTATGTAGTTGATTCTAGATACCCAATGATGAAAGACTATTCGGCACCATACAAGAGGATACCTTACCATCTTCATAATTTTCGAAAGAGAGGTGGAAGACCTAAAAGCAAACATGAAAAATTTGATCATGCTCACTCATTTCTTCGACGTGTGATTGAGTGCACTTTTGGTCTATGGAAGAATAAATAGAGAATTATCAGAAATATGTCATCTTTTTCATTCCATATCCAAATACTTATTATATTTGCTATTATGGCTCTTCATGATTTTGTTAGACTAAATGATAGGGATGACAGGGGCTTCAATAATGCCAATCGAGATTCAATTCCTACGAGACAACATAATAGTGAAGTAAGCAATAGTTATGAGCAGAACATAAGATCTTTAACAGACCTTGAGATGTTGGTTCTTCATGATTCCATTGCTAATTCCATTTAGAGGGATAATAATTAGTAGTTGTCTTTTTTATTTTTTATAATATCATGTAGTACAATTTAAACTTGGATTATTGGTATGGATTTAATCATCTTTTTACATTATCATTTTGTGCTCCATGGTGATGAAATTTTTTGAGATTTAATTAATATTGATAAGAAGTTATTAATAGTAATAACAAATAATTATGACACTAAAAAAAAACTAACACAAACATTATTAAAATAATACCAATAATATATTTGTTATTATTATTATTAAGAAGTTGATACAATGTTTGAAATAAACTCCCTTATATATACATTGCAATTTTTTGTAATTGACAACTCAAACCGCCACTTTTTTAAGTGCTAGTCAAATACTCAACTTTTTCAAAAAATATTTTTTAACAGCTTTTACCAAACGCTCTGCTTTTTAAAAAAGTTCAGTTTCATACTATACTTTTTGAAACCACCACTTTTTCAAAAAATACTATATAAAAAAGCTGAACCAAATTCACCCTTAGTTGATATGTTCACCAAACCTTCTCTACCAAGTTGCTTGCGTGATCTTGTCTCCAAAGTCAAGTTGGTTACACACAAAGAATCAATGTACAATTGTTAGTCTTTTCATTCCCCCAACAAGATCATTGTGCATGCTGCTAAGCATAGAAGCCTGCACACTGATCTTTCTTAAGTTTGATTGGTTTCCATGTCACGGTGGTTTTGGATGGTATTCCCTTGTTCAAGTTGGGTCAATTGGTCAAGATTTCTAAGACTTCCTAATTACTAAGCGGATACTAGATCTTCCTATGCCACGTCATAGTTGGCCTTTTCCAGTTTCTCTACCTTAGTTAGGTTAGCAAATACATTCTAAATCTGTTTTCACTACACGTATTACGCAAGGTTGACATTAGCACATACTCAATTTTATTCAAAAATCCAATTAGACCATATTATTCCTTCCCACATAATATTCCTTTGTGTTCTTATACTCTTACAGGAAGTAGAAAACATCCTAATTGCAGCTCTGTTGGATTCTAACTCCTAACATTTTAATTTTTATAGTCCTTTGGCATAGTACTCCGTCTATTAATTTATATTGATACCGATTGAAAGGGGTTTTCCATTTTTTCTTTCCTACGAGAAAAAGAAAATTATGTATCCTTTTGAAAGTTATTGATGGCTATACAATATAAGAGCATTAGCATTGATGAAGCTATATTGCCAAATTGCTATTTTTAGCACCACAAATAACAACAACTAAGCTACATCAATAGTGTTATTGTTAAAAATTTTAACAAGCTTGCTATATGCCATCTTTGGCAGTCTACTGGAGCAACAAAGGGATAGAAAAAATATTTGTTTATTCTTTGTCTTTCTCTTCTCTCATCAAAAAATCATTCTCTCTTTTTCCTCTCTTTCTCTCTCCAATCTTCTCTCCTTTTTTCCTTCCTTCTTTTTCTCTCCTGTGCCTCCCCCTTCTCCCTCTTGACTGAACCAAGCCTTTCTTCTCTTCATTCTTGCCTTTGGGTTCATGGTGTGGGTCGGTGTGGTGGGTTCGTGATGTCCTCTCTCTCTCTCTCTCTCTCTGTTTTTAATGTCAATGGTTAGGTTATGTTGGTTTTGGTTGTGGCAATAGTGGTGGTAGGTTGTTGATCGGGCTGTAGGTTGAAATGGATGTGGTGGGTTGTTGATTGAGTTGTGGGTCACATCATGGGTTGCAGTGGTGGTGGGTTGTTGTGGGTGTGGTGGGTTATCTTATGATAGTTGGGATGGATTCCAATTGGGGTCGTTTGTGATGTGTTGGTGGTCGGTGGTGTTGTGGTTGGTGGGTTTGTGGTGAGTTCCGATTGGGGAAGAAAGGTTTGGTAGGTCGGCTTGTAAAATCCAAATTCTGAAACGTTAGGGTGTAAAATCCAACTTCTAACTTCTAAAACTTTAGAGTGTAAAATCCAATCACCCCCAAACTTTAGAGGTGCAATTTGTAATTTACCCAAAAAAGAATAAAAAATGTAAAAAAAAAATGAATATTTAAATGAAGTGCTAAAAAAATAGAACCATTGATATTTGGTGTGTTATAGAGTGGTGTTAAAATAGATAAAGTGAGTTTTTAAGTGGCCTTTTTATGCATGTTTATTTGGGAATTCATTTCCAACTCTCCATAACCTCCACCTCTTCAGATATTTTAGAGAAGTGATAATGGTCTCTCATTCCTACCCTTTTTGTTTTAGGGAAAAAGGGAAAGAAAGAAAGGAAAAGACAAGACAAGCAATGGGCCTAGACAGATTTTCTCTTCATGCCATAACTAATTAAGTTCAGCAACAGGCCCTTTTTGTTTTAGGTTAAAAAAAACAAAGAAAAAAAAGAAAGAAAGAAAGAAAGAAGGGAGAAGACAAGCAACCTATAGAGATTTTCTCTTCATGGCTTCATGCCATTACTAATTGAGTTCAGCAACAGGCCAACTAGTAGAATGGCGTCAAAAAATGAATACAAATGCATGGTGCTCGAATGTTCTTGGTATTGTATTCTATATATTGTAATTCGTCCTCATTTTATTTTGATATTACTAGTCTACAAGTTGGACTCTAGTGGACACCAAACTGTCAACATAGAGAATTTTTTTTTTTATTGAAATAATTTATTATGGAAGGTAAATGTTTCCGAACTAATAGAGTAACTCTGAAAAAGGCATCGCAAGTTTAGAGTAAGTTGGAAACCAATGTATGAACACAAAGAAATACCTAGCTATCCATGCACTATTAACACATTTTGAGTTATTATAGGTGGTCTTGTTGACTCGAAGTCACTAACCTAACCCCAGAAATGATCAATATGTTGTCGGCCGGTATATATAACCTTGCAATTCTCACTATTTTAATTTACTTTTATATGTTATTAGTCCATAGTTGGGGGAGGGATGATTTGAATTGTAGATATCTCTATTAAAAATACTAAAAAATATGTTTGTTGAGTAATGAGACTCTTGGCCAATCATCATCCATTTATAAAAGTTGTATGAAGTTTCACTATACACATATAAAGTCTTTTCACATGGGAAGTAGCTACCTATCAAAATTCAAAAGTAATTTTGTAGATTTTTACGAAGATGACTCTTAAACTTTGACATGAGTTTCAAGTCTAATTCTTATAATTTCAATTTTAGCAATTGTCTCTTGAATACTCGAAGAGTTGAAAGCCCAATCGGAGAAGCTCTTGGTAACAGGATTGTGGGTTCTTGACTAGATATGTCTATAGTGCCACAGTTGTCAAACCTAAGGCGGATGTAAGGATAACTACTAAAGAAAGTGAAGAAAATAAAAACATAAAAAATAAGACTGCTTAAATTTTAACCAAAAAAAAAAATATTAATAAAAAATTTGATTTGTCACAAGTCTAATATTGCGAGAGTATATTTTTCAAAATAAAAGTCTAAGAACCAAATTGATATTCATGTCAAAGTGTAATGGTGACATCTATAAACAACCACACAAAAAAAAAAAAAAAAATCATGTAAGTCTTTCAACTTTTCAAAATGGGAGGACTTAATTAGTACTATCGATTGGTGAGATTGTGTGAAATAAGTTTGACAAGTACATACATATCATATTAACTTGTAGAAATACTCATGCAGGTAGCATTTACGCTGATTATTTACTTCTTTTTTACTTGAAAATGTTTTGCCCCGACCTCATTGTAGGTCCAAAATGGCTTGCAATGTCCCAAGATGAACTTGACTTGTTCAGCTAAGGGACCAAGGGCAATATTTAACTTGACACAGAGAATAAGTCCGAGAAGGTGCCTATCAAAAAAAAAAAAAAAAAAAAGGTCCGAGAAGGTATGGTCTTAAACGGGCAGTACATTATTACATAAGATGAGGGCAAAGTCTGAAAGAGAACGCAAGGAAAAGGCTGACTGACCAGAAATAAACTTAACCACCATCACTCATTCTTGCCCTCTTGGATGAGATAAGATTATGTAGCTCCTGCCACGTGGCACTGTCATTGTGGTGCTTAACGATAAGGCTAGATTCAAAAAAATTCCTCTTTCATGTGGCCATAATGGTGTAATGTCATCAAGTATACGATCCAATGGTCAAATTTTGTTTGAAATTAAGTCCATCAATTTGTGACCATAGGATATGAACTATACAATTTATACCATTATATATAGGAAGTGAGAGTAGAAGCTTTGCAACTCTAGCAAAGGATTTTGAGAAGTAAAGAAGAAAGAAAGAAATGGCTTCCTCAATTCTTTCCTCCGCTACCGTTGCCCCCGTTAACCGGGCTACCCCGGCTCAAGCCAGCATGGTCGCACCATTCACTGGCCTCAAGTCTAACGCAGCCTTCCCAGTCACCCAAAAGACCAACAATGACATCACCTCTCTTGCAAGCAATGGTGGACGAGTGCAATGCATGCAGGTACCTTATGAATTTGAAGCTAGAATAAGTATTTATGAATTGAAAATAATATAGAAAGGTTGCATGTAATACGTAGGCATGTTTTAGTTGATACATTTACCAATTTTAAAAGTACTTGTGATATTTCTAAGAGTGTACCTAGTTTGTCATGATTTTCACTCAATTAAATTGCAAGAATAATATATACTGTAGTTGAAAAAACGATAACCAAATTGTATATATATATATATATATATATATATATATATTTTGAAATTGTTTACTAAATTAGATTAAACTTTGTTATATTGCAGGTGTGGCCTCCACTTGGAAAAAAGAAGTTTGAGACTCTTTCCTACCTTCCACCACTTACTCCTGATCAATTGGCTAAGGAAGTAGACTACCTTCTTCGCAAGGGATGGGTTCCTTGCTTAGAATTTGAGTTGGAGGTCATTGAAGTTCTCTTTATCATTCATTTTCATTAACTTATATATATATATATATATATATATATGTTTCTAATTAAGTTGATTAGAATAACACAAAATTTATATACATATACATGTGGTTACTGATGGTTAACAATTGAATTATTATGTGTATGTAGCACCCCTTTGTGTACCGCGAGAACCACAAGTCACCAGGGTACTATGATGGACGCACCTGGGTGATGTGGAAGCTTCCCATGTTTGGATGCACCGATTCCTCTCAGGTGTTGAGGGAGCTTGAGGAGTGCAAGAAGGAATACCCCAGTGCCTTTGTCCGAATCATTGGATTCGACAACAAGCGTCAAGTGCAGTGCATCAGTTTCATTGCTTACAAGCCTCCTGGCTTCTAAGATGTTTATTATCATTCTCTAAATGTACCCTTTTTGAGGGTCGGTTTGTTTAAATTGTATTTTTAGGCTTTCAAAAGACATTTCTGTTTCATTTTCGAGACAATTCGCTCTGTTTTGAATTTGTGTTTTTCAGATTTCCCATGGAATGGATGACAACTGATTAATAAAATTGGCTAGTTTCTTGCCAATTCCATGGAGGAACTCTTGCTATCAAGTTAAACTTTTGTCTGTGACTGAAATAGCTTTCTCTTCTTTTCTTTTCTTTTCTCTTCAGCTATGTTGTGTATTTTTTTTTTTTCCCTTTTTTGAATTTTGTGTGATGAATTTCAGGTATATTTTGTTCTCTGCTTAGTTTTATTTTCTTCATTTTCCCACATGTATCAAATGTTGAAGAAATGCATCAGTTACACTGAATAATTTCAACTCATTTTATATTGTCTGATGCTCCTTGACATACAATATAAGTTTTTGATGAAAATCAATGACTAGGAATATGTCAAGTTAAATCTGAAGGATTACAGGGGAATGTGAATTCTCCATTGTATTATAAATGTTTAGACGGTCAGATACAGATTCTATTGCAAATTTTCACCTAAAATTTTCATAGCCAAACACATATCTAAATTTTGCTTTATCTAATAATTACCTACAAAATTTGAATTGGAAGTCATGGAAGAAGAATGATTCCTGCTGAAACATATAACTTTTCCATTAGAAAATCAATTCTTAAGGCCTATATCAGGTGCCCGATTTGAGATTGAAAGTCATGCTGAAAATGTATACTAATATTTGGCCCTCTTATTAAGACTCCTTTAAAAAAAAAGAAAAAAAGAAACATGCAACTTTTCAATTTGATACATGAACAAAAGGTTTTAAGCTCAGCTTGGTTGAAATTTGCAAAGAGCCCTACTTAATTTAATCAAGCACAAATACACGTGATCAAGCTCCTTCTCTTTTAGTTGATTTTTACTTAAGGTGCTAGGTGTAACATAGGGAAAAAGCCGCCGCAAAAAACAAAACAAGTTTGCTCCTAAAAGATAAGTTTAAATCCACAGGCTAAGGATTCCTTGAATCCACAAAGAGAGAGGCTAGAATCTACCAGGATAATATTAGAGGAAACATTGAAATTTTATTGATTAAAAAAAATGGAATTGCCTTGGAGGCTACAATGCTTAAATAGAAAAAGCAATCCTAGGATTTCTAGGAGATGCTTAGAAAATCCTAAAGCACTCCTAGGGTAACTAGGAAAAATGTCCTAAAACTCTAATTCACGTTAAGCATGAAAATAGATGGTGTAAAGTTGTGATTTTTAACAATCTTGTACTGGCTGTAATTTTGTACCAAATTTGATTGTAATTTCTTCAATCATCTTCCCTGTATGTATGTGGGTTTATTTGTAAGGGATGAGTGTGAGAATTGGTGAAGAATCAAGCTTTAAAAGATGAATCAGTGGAATTTGCAACTAGTTCGCTAGAAGCAACCCGCAAAAAGGCCACGTGTGAAGCACATGACTAGAAGTTGAAAAGTCATGCCAGGCTGTGAAGTTCGCGAGTGTTTCGCGAGAAGGGCCATTTCGCAAAGTACCCACGAAACCCTCTATTTGGCAAAAGGTTTATTTGCTTTACCAAATTCATTACCCACACTATATATACCCTCATTACCCACAAATTGTAAGGAATGTTTTTCAGAGGGAAAACCCTACCAAATATACTTGAGAGTTAGAGATTGTTATGCCCACAATCATCTATACATTTCCTTGTAGTTTTCCTCAAACTACTACCTCTCAATCTCTTGATCCTTGAGAGGTTGTTAGCCCAAACACTTACCACACCCATTCTGAGTGCTAAGTGAGAATTTGGTGCTACTGGGAAGTATTGGAATGAGCCATTCATTGGCAGATGCAATCAGGCTGAATTGTGGGATGCGAAAAGTTAGAGAAGACAAGACTCTGAGAAGTCCATTGGTAGCAAGGGCTTGGAGGGATCAAGTACATGGAGTAGACTAAGCTTGGAGGGTCTTTTGTTATTCGTGTACTCCAACTTTATTCTCTAGTGGATTGATTTCGACTTGGAGGGTCGTGAAGATGTTTTTTGCCTAGTTCTTCAGTTTTCTCTTCCACAACATGTCTTGGTGTTATCTTGTGTTTGCAACTTTCTTCCCTACTCTTTAAGCTTTTATTTTATTATTGATGATGAATGAATAAGGCTTAGGGTAGTGTTATCGGTTCATTGCACTTTATTTACTCTTATTCCACACTTTGTTTAAGTTAAAGTAAAAGCAATCTAGCCATAATTTTTAATTGGGGGTCTGAACAGGCTCTTAGGTTTTTGCACAAATTTGAGCTTTCAAATGGCAAAATAGGAAAACTTACTAAAAACAAAAAAAATTGAGATAATTGTGAAATCAAACACTACTGTCTCTAGGAGACATTCTAAAACAAACAGACATTATTTTGACTTTTAAATTAAAAGTTATAATAGAAAAAGACTATTAAAAAGAGTAAAAACAACAATTTTATGGCCTAATCGAAAGAATTCACCACCCCCCCCCCCCCCCCCCCCCAAAAAAAAGGCTTTGATTGTGGTCAAAGGCAACAAGTTTCACTCCTAGCATCATTTCCCTTCTCGTCACCAATTTTATTGCAATTTTGTCACTCTGGCCAATAATTTCTACTAACACTTTTTATTTTCAGGATTTCTTGTGCATTGACTTTTTTCAGTCTCTCTGCTCAAGGAAAGCTTATGTTGTCTATTCCATATCATATTGTCCTAACTTTCATATCCATTTCAATCTCACATTCATGTTGGATTTGATGAATCGAGATATGATTCATCCAAACAGCCATAAATGAACATTAATGCTAATTTATGGGCATTAGTAACTGATGGAACCTCCAGCAGGTTTTGTAATCGATGATCATTAAAGGTGACCTATTTAATCGCCGTATGCATTACAAAGGCAATAAAGCCCAATTAATGACATAATGAAAGTAAGTTACAAGGTCCAGCTGCTATAAAAGGAATCAGACAAATAAAGGAAAGGTACACATAAAAACACTTGAAAAACCGAAAAGAAGCTCTGATTACTTTATTATTAGTTGTCATTTTGACTTTATCATCAGAGGGTTTTAAGGAAACACCCCACTGGAGTTTCCTCCACCAAAATCACTCTTCTGTTTTGCTGGCACACATAGAAGACGTTGGCTTTGTTGGATGAACAGCGTACGGACGATTTCAAGCATCATCAGTTTGGCACTGTCTGTGGGAAAGACACACTTGAAATCGATGCTCTACCGCCACAAAAGTTTTTCATCTTTCCAATGGATCCCAATTCTTCAAACCAAATGGAAGAGTAGATTCAAGCCCTTATTGCAATTGTGGAAGAGCTGACTAGGCAAAACGAGGAGCTGAAGCTGAGAAATGAAAGTGCCCCACCTAAGATAGAGAACAAGGAATAATGAAGCAATAATGAAGGGGACAATCAAGGGAGAGATAATTCCGACAGGACTAAGCTTCCAAGTAGGATGGAAGAAGAATTCCAAAACATGAAGAAACGGATGGACGAATTGAATAATGCAGTGAAGGGGAAAGGAGAAAGAAACCTAGATGGAATGATCAAACAAATTGCATCACCATTTACTGCAGTTGTGCTAGATTTACCACTGCCACAGTTAGGCTCCCCTAGCTCGATTCATTTGACAGATCAAAGGACCCGCTTGACCACATCGAGTTCTTCAAAAGCCTAATGAACTTGTAAAAAACCTTGGATGAAGTTATGTGTAGAGCTTTTCCAACCACTTTGAAAGGGCTAGCCAAAGTTCGATTCAGCAAAATTCCCCCTTCAATGATTGAGAGTTTCAACAAACTAAGAGGTGCATTCGTTCGTCATTTCATCGGTGGACAAAGGTACAGACGACCCACTTCGCATTTATTAAGTGTGAGACAGGAAGCAAGAGAATCCTTGAGAATGTATGTGACAAGATTTAACAAAGAAGTCCTGCAAGTAGACAAAGTAGAAGATTGGGTGTTGCATACAGCCTTTCAAGCAGGATTCAGGTCAGAGGACTTCCTGTTTTCGATAACTAAGAACCCGCTGGCAACCATGGCTAATTTATTGTTCAAAGCACAGAAGTACATGAATGTGGAGGATGTCCTGGCTTCTAAATGGATCTCGACAAGGCCAAGGAAGGAGAAGGAAAGTGAAGATCGTCTAGATCATAGAAAAGAGGGCAAACTCACACATAGCTTGCCAAAGGATAACAGAGGGCATTTCCCAAAATTCACCCCGCTGGTAATGCCTCCTAGTAAAATTTTAATACAAGTAAAAAATGACCCCATTCTGAGGTGGCCCAAGACAATGAGAAGTAATCCAGAGGTGAGAAATAAGAGTATGTATTGCCATTTCCATAAGGATCATGGGCATGATACCAACAAGTGTCATGACTTGAAGAATCAGACCGAAAATTTGATTTAGTAAGGAAAACTAAAAAGGTTTGTGGGGCGAAGTGGTCACAATATGGGTCCCGAAAAGACAAAGGTGGGAGTCGACCTCAAGATGAAGATAGAAGTCTCCCACAAGCACTAGAAAAAGAGAAGCAATAAGCAGTAGTAGGAGAGATTCGAACTATAGTTGGGAGATTAGTGGCTGGAGGTTCGTCCAGGTTACTCAGAAGGGCATACGCAAGGCAAGTGAACGAGATACATACAGAACCTGTTTGGACAAAGCATGCCAAATCAGACAAACCATATGTCACCTTCTCAGGAAAGGATTCATGGGGGGTAAAACAACCACATGATGATCCATTGGTGATCATGTTGAAAATTGAAAAATTCAATATTCGCCAGGTCCTAATTGACAATAGTAGTTCAGTGAACACAATGTATTTATTTCCAATAAATGAAAATCGGTAAAGAGAGACCTCGTCCATTCCACTCACCCTTGGTAAGTTTCTACGTAGACAAGGTATACTCGAAGGGAATCATTACACTAACTGTGGTTGCAGGAACGTTCCCAAATCAAGTGAAGAAGGATATCGACTTCCTTGTTGTGGACTGTCCTTCGTCCTACAATGTGATCATTAGGCGACCAGCATTGAACAAATTCAAAGCATTGACCTCCACCTATTACTTGAAGATGAAGTTTCCAATAGAGAAATGAGTCGGAGAGGTTCGGGGAGACTAGGTTCTGGCTTGGGAATGTTACCAAGTAGCCTTGGCTACAAAGGAAAACCATACCTAGATAGTGGAGGAAGTAATGCCAGAAAAGAACCGTGCAAAAGAGTTGGAAGAAATACAGTTAACTGAAGCAAATTAGACCAGAACCATGAAGATAAGGGCCGGGTTAGAACTAGAAATGAAGATGAAGGTAACGCAGTTCTTGAAGGATAACCAGGATGTCTTTGCTTGTAGCCACGAAGACATGCCTGACATAGATAAAGAAGTGATAGTACATCGCTTATCAGTAGATCCAAGGCATAAACCAATCCAACAGAAACGATGCTCCAAAGCACAATAAGGCTGTCATGGAAAAGGTAGATAAACTGTTGTTTGCTGATTTCATCCGAGAAGTTTATTACCCGGAATGGTTAGAAAATGTAGTCATGGTCAAAAAATCAAATGGGAAATGGAGGATGTGTGTAGATTTTACTAATCTGAATAAAGCCTACCCAAAAGACAGTTTTCCTTTACCACAAATCGACCAATTGGTAGATTCGATCACTGGACATGAACTCCTCATCTTCATGGATGCATTTTTTGGTTACAATCAGATCATGATGGATGAACAGGATCAGGAAAAGACAACGTTCAGTACTAGTCAAGGCCTCTACTACTACAAGGTAATGCCCTTCAACTCAAAAATGCAGAGGCTACATACCAAAGATTGGTATTGCATGTTCCATAATCAAGTCGGACGAAATATGGAGGTGTACGTAGACAATATGCTGGTCAAGAGTTAGCAAACAATGGACCATTTAACAGATCTAGAAGAAAATTTTGATACTCTTTGAAAGTACAACATGAAGTTGAATCTATCCTAGTGCGTTTTTGCTGTACCATCAAGGAAATTTCTTGGCTATATGGTATCATAGAGGGGTATCGAAGTGAATCCAAAAAAAATAAGGGAGATAATTGAAATGTCACCCCCAACGAATGTGAAGGAAGTCCAACGTTTGAGTGGGCATATAGCTGCCCTCAACAGATTCGTCTCCCGATCTACAGATAAGTGTTTCCCATTTTTTATGCTTCTTAAGAAAAATTTCAAATGAAAAAATGAATTTACTATAGCCTTTGAAAGCCTGAAGCAATACTTGATGACCCCACCACTTCTAAGCCCCTCAAAGATAAGGGAGGATATAATTTTGTATTTGGCTGTGTCACAGACTGCAGTTAGTTCAACTCTAATACGAGAGGAACACAAAATACAAAAGCCCGTCTATTACACCAGCCAAGCCTTCAAGGGGGCAGAAGCACGGTATCCTAGCATTGAGAAAATGGTCTTCGCCCTAATCATAGCATCATGGAAGCTACAACCCTACTTCCAAGCACACATGATAATTGTGTTAACCGATCAACCCATGAAGAAAGTGATGAATAATTGTGTTGGCTGATCAACCCATGAAGAAAGTGATGAATAGGCCAGATGCAGTTGGACGAATGATTTTGTAGGCTATAGAATTAAGGGTGTTCAATATCAAATATCGTCCTCGGACTGCAATCAAGGCTCAAGCATTGGCCGATTTTTTTGCAAAATTCACTTTAGGGGAGGAGAATAAGATTGACAAAGCATTCTAGATGGCTAAGGTGGATGGATCGTCCAAGAAAGAAGCTAGAGGAGTAGGAGTGGTTCTTGAGACAACGGAGAAGGATGTTATCCAATACGCTGTTTGACTTCAGTTCCTAACTACCAACAACGAGGCTAAATATGAAGTTCTTCTAACCGGGTTGAAATTGGCAAAAACCATGGGGGCACAGAAGTTGAATGTATATAATGACTCACAATTGGTGACAAGACAAGTGAACGGAGAGTATGAAGCTGTTCAAGAAAAAATGTAGCGTTATTTGCAGATGATCCTCCACTTGGCTGATCATTTTGAAAAGGCGAATTTTCTGCAGATCCCAATGGAGCAGAATGACCAAGCTGATCAGTTGACAAAATTAGCTTTGTCAGGTGAATTCAATTAGGCAAAAGTGGTTTGTATTGAAATACAGACAGAATCAAGCACTAACGAAGTAGAAGTTTTTCTCATCCAAACCCTAGAAAATTGGATGACTCCCATCCTCTACTATCTTAATAATGGAGATCTTCCAACAGATTGTAAGGAAGCAAGGAAGTTGTGCTTAAGAGCCTCAAGATTTGTTCTGATCAATGAAGTTTTGTATAAACAAGGGTTCATGCTCCCTTACTTGAGGTGCCTAATAGAAGATGAAGCAAAATATGCACTTCGAGAAGTCTATGAAGGAATTTGTGGTGATCATTCAAAGGAACGATTACTTGCTTCAAAAGTACTGAGAACAAATTAGTACTGGCCAACAATAAAGAAGGATGCCTTTGCATTTGTCTAAGCATGTGACAAGTGTCAACGATTTGCCAATCTAAGCAAGATACCAGTAGAAGAACTTACACCCATAATTTCTCCTTGGCCCTTCGCTCAATGGAGTATCGACATAGTCGGACCACTCCCAATCAGGAGAAGATAGATGAAATTCTTGACGGTTGCCATAGATTATTTTACTAAGTGTGTGGAAGCAGAACCCCTGGCAAGGATTACAGAGAAGAATGTGCAAAACTTCGTCTGAAAGAATATCGTTTACAGGTTCAGGGTCCCGAAAGTGATTATCTCAGGCAACGGGCGTCAATTTGATAGCTCATCTTTTCGAAGTTTTTGTAGCTGGCTAGGGATCAAGAACCACTATTCGTCACCAGGGCACCCCCAATCCAATGGGCAAGTAGAAGTGACAAACCATACTTTGCTTAAGATAATGAAAGCTCGGCTTGAGGGAGCAAAGAAAGCTTGGGTAGACGAATTGGTCAGTGTTCTGTGTCCGTATAGAACAACAGTCAGAACTCCAACAGGTGAGACTCCTTTCAACTTGACATTCGGGACCGAAGCTGTCATACCAGTAGAAGTTGGACTTACTACTACTTTCAGAGCCACAACGTTTGAAAAATCATGGAATGACGAAGAATTGAAAGTCAATCTTGATCTGCTTAATGAGTTGAGGGAAAATGCCTGTACAAGAATGGCTAGGTACCATAATCAAGTTGCAAGATATTACAATAGCAAAGTGAAAGCCAGAAAATTTGAAGAGGGTGACTTAGTCATAAGAAAAGTCTCCCAAGCTACCAAAGACCCAACACATGGAAAATTGGGCCCAGACTAGGAAGGACCCTACAGAGTCAAAAGCTACACTTGTGAAGGAAGTTATCATCTGACAAACATGGATGGGATAGATCTACCTCATCCATGGAATGTTGAACATTTGAGGAAATACTACTAGTAAACATTTCCTTGTTTTTTCTTGCCTTTGAGCTTTATTTCAATTTATTGTATTTCATTCAAAGAATAAAGGTCCTTTCCAAATGGGAGACCTTGAATAAAAATATCTTGAAATTTCTCTTCCAAATAAATTAAGTCATTTGTCCTGATAACGCATTGATCATTCTGATGCACAATGATCATGCAAACAAAATACAAATTGCCCTACTACATGCAACAATCACACATGTAAGACGAATTACCCTACTACGTGCAGCAATTGCAAGCAAAAGACAAATTGCCCTGCTACGTGCAGCAATCACAAACAAAAGACGAATTGTCCTGCTATATGCAGCAATAGTACATATAAGACGAATTGCCCTGCTATGTGCACTAATTGCAAACTAAAGATGAATTGCCTGCCACATGCAGCAATCGCAAAATAAAGGGACAATTATCCTACGATATGCAGCAACCACATCAATCATCCAACATGGGACTTTCCACAAAAAGCACTTTCCTATAGTACATAGCAATTACAGATGAAGAAAATATATTACCGAAATTTCACAAGGTTCAAGTAAGAAATAGATCTTGTACACAAAAGGAGAACATCTAATGGCAACAAAGTCTTAGAAACAGAGGGAGGCAACAATAGTGTCTTATGCCCAAAACATATGGGCCTAAAACAAAGGAAAAAATAAAAATACTGTCTTATGCCCAAAACATCCGGGCCTAAGAAACAGGAAAAGTTTTTTCTTTGCTAAAAAAACATGTGCCTAAGAAGATAAAAATATATGCCTACTCCACATTGGCATCACTAGTAACAGGAACAGTACTTCCAAATTCGCCTTCAATACTTCTGACCTCCATTTCAGTATTCATAGCAACTGTACTAACTAGAGCAGCCTCCGTAGCCACCATCTCCTTTTCAATCTCCTTAATGTCCAACGAAGCGAAATTCAAGTCAGGATGGTGTTTGATGAGATACTTTTGAAGAATCTCGAAACCATCAACATACTCCACCATCATCCTATCTGAATATTTGTCAAACACTTTAAAGTTCTTTAGAGCTTCTTCCACCTTTTTCTTCACCTTCTCCAAATAGTCGTCCTTCTAAGCACTTAAAGTTTTCTCTATAATCAAGTCATCCTGGGCTGTCTTCAATTACTTCCCTATTTCAACACTTTCAGCAGCCATTTTCTTCACACTCTCCTTTGAAGAAGCGTTCTCAGCAGAAAGGTTCTTAATCCAAGTTTGCACTGAAGCCAATTTTTCTTCCATGTCCAAGTAATTAGTTGTCAGGTACATAGACTCCACCAAAATCTAGAAGAAAGAAGGTTTCTTTAAAAAAAGAGAGGAATCAATATGAACAAGAAAGAAATGGTTATTGAAAATGAACCTGAACATTTTTTTTTTAAGAAGCTAGGTAACCAAGTCATGGGATTCAATAGACGAAAAATGCCTCAGCTTGTCTGTTGAGATTACGTCGTCAGCCCTAGCCACGGCCAAACTAGGGTCATTCCAAAAGTCAAAGATGGACTTTGCCTTATCTCGGCCTTTGAAAGATCGAAGAGAATGTGTGAGTTCTTCAAAAAACACTATTAGAGAGGACGAAAGAACTTTAGAAACTTTTTGAACGATGGAAGGAATAGGAGGTTTCTCTGAATCACCACCTTTCTTTAAACAATGCCTCTTACTCTAAAGACTGCTTCCAAGTTGGGCCTCCTCACCTTCCTTTTGCTTGAGCTCTGCATAGCTTTGTTAAACCTAGTAGTCATCCCTGCATAAGGAAAAACATCAAAGAAAAAACACCACACATACGCTTTTAAAAAAAGGGGGAACATAGACTAACTCCTTTTGTTCGTCTCGAGACGTTGCAAAACACCATCAAAAGGCTACGGTCCAAGAAAGTGAAGGGAAAAGTTGTTGGGACTGATCAGATCGTCAAAATCTTTCACCTCAACAACATACTCTAAAACCCATTTTAGACGATCTTTGTAGTGATTCTTCTAATGAGGACAAGTTTTCACAAAAAAAAAAAACGTATAACCAAATTGTCATAAGCACAATACAAAAGAAGCAAAAGAGGGGAGCATAGAAAGACGCACCAAAAATCGGGGTCCCCTATTGATGAAGAAACCTAGGAGCTTCATCTAGGTTCTCGTTTGGAAGAATTTCCCAACCTTCACCCGAGACAAAGAAAAAACGTGTTTCCAATCTTGATAACAGGAAGGAGACTCCAAAAAAAATTTTAGCTTTCTATCCCAAGGCCTAAACTCCCAATAACCCTTGAGTTTTGACTCCATCAAACGACACAAATAGAAAAACTCGTCCACCTCAATAAAATCTCCATCATTCACCATAGACCAAATCACCATACAGCACACCATTGTCCTCCAAGCATTCGAAATGAGTTGTCCCGGAGCAATTTTTAGACGAGAAAGAACTTCTCTATAGAATAGGTGGACGGGAAAACATAACCCACACTAGAAATATGATTCGTAGAAGCATACTTCCTTGGGAAGAAAGGTACAAGCCCTTTCGTCTACCTTACGAAACCTAATTAAAGCCAAAGGGGGAAACTAGTGCTTATCAACAATCCTATCTCTTAGTATTTTCATAATCCTTCCTCAAATACCCACACTTTTCTTTCCAAGCTTGAAATGTTAGGAGTGAAAATGAAGCGGTATCCATCTCTTGGGTAACGGTTTTTTCACTGGAGGATAAACTAGTTTCTAAATCGCTAGACCTCACTCTATCCTCAGACATTACTCTCTTTTCTAAAGATTGAGTGAAACCAACTAAAAAGTGAACTAAGGGATACAACGACAACAAAAGTTCCCTCAAAGGAGTTTCTCGAGTAACATATACACCCACTTGAGGTTTTCTCCTATCAGAAGTTTGAAGAAAAAAGCATAACCGAGTAAAGAAAAAAGAAATTGAAGGGGATCAAGCCAGACAAGAGAATAATCAACCATTAATGACCAAGAAGAAGAAGGAACTCACTTGTAACTTGAGGAGTACAGTGCTCGGAATTAAAAACCAAACGAATGAGTAAGGAAAGAAAGAGAAATGGAAGTTTAAAGGGCAGACGAAAAATAAGGATGTAGGAAGATCGCAAATTCCCAATGCACGAACAACCAATCAAAGCATGACATGTGGCAGAAATTTGACCAAAAAAGTCGCGCCTCATAAATGTGACAAGAATGGAATCCGAAGCGACACGGAAGAACGAAATTCATTCCTACAAATTGACTCCTTCTAGAAGAACAATTTCGGAATGAAGGGGCAACTGATGAACTAGGATATGATTCGTTCAAACAGCCATAAATGAACATTAATGTTAATTTATGTGCACTAGTAACTAACAGAACCCCCAACAGGTTTTCTAACTGACGATCATTAAAGGTGACTTATTTAATCACCTGATGCGTTACAAAGGTAGTAAAGCTCAATTAATGACATAATGAAAGTAGGTTACAAGGTCCAGCTCCTATAAAAGGAATCAGACAAATAAAGGAAAGGTACGCACAAAAGACACTTGAAAAACCCAAAAAAAGCTCTAATTACTTTATTATCAGTTGTCATTCTGACTTTATCATCGAAGGGTTTTTAGGAAACACCCCACTGGTGTTTTCTCCACCAAAATCTCTCTTCTGTTTTGCAAGCACACATAGCAGACATTGGCTCTGTTGGACGAACAACATACTGACTATTTCAGGCATCATCAAGATTCATCGTAGACACCAAAAATTTGAGTATATGAATATACATCAAACCCTTAATCAAACTTATCTAACTCTTAAGGCCTGTTTTGTTGGAAGGATGAAAAAGTGTGATAATAGAAATGGGCTGAGGATGTAAAAATGGAAGGATGAAAAAGATTTTAGTTCTCTCATGGTGTTTGGTTGGGTGGGTGGGTGGAAAAGTGGGGGGATAGAAAACTCTTTTATTTGATTAAGGAGAAAAGTGAGAGAATGGAAAATGTAGCTTATATAAAATTGCTTTCATATCCTTATTACATTAAAAGAGAAAAACATTACTTATTAAGTTATCAATTAAAATTATTTAAATGACATCTTATAAAAATTAACACATATTGTAGTGTTTTATTCTTCTTTGATATTATATCTATTTTTTTTAAAACAATGAGAAAAAAGAGCACAGATTGAACGCTGAGCAAGAAGAAGAAGAAGAAGAAGAAGAAGAAGAAGAGAGAGAGAAAAGAAGGGGAAACAACGTCAATTAAAAGAAAAAGAAGAAAAAAAAAAGAACTAGAGAACAGAAAAGAACAATACAACACAATAGAAAGAAAGAAAAAAGACGAGAAGAAGGAAAATAATTAAATAAAAGAGAGAGATAATACTACAATTGAGGGCAAAAGCAAAATCACTCATATTTTCTCTAAGTTTGGGGAAATTGTTGGTGGGCTCAAAGAGAAAACTGTCAGGTCCCACTGTTTTCTTCAATTTTCTGCCCCCCAAATCATTCCAATCAAATACCCCTTTCAATCAAAATCTCCTTATTTTCTTTCTTTTATTTTTTATCCTCCACTTTTCACTCCAACCAATCGGATCCTTAATATATGGCTCGCTTGGAAGAAATTCTTGATGGGTTAATGCCACTTAATCATAAGGAGGCTCTGGTAGAATATATAACATATATAATGTAATATGTTAATTGTTCGGCAGTCTAGGGCATGCTTATTAGATTGCCCGAGCTCAGCTTAATAAGTTAATAATGACACTCACACTTTAGCTTCGCATGTTTAAGATTGTGTTTTATATATATATATATATAAAGCAAAAAAAGAAAAAAAAAAAAAAAGAAAAAAAAAAAGACCATTAATAAGCCACACCCGAGCTTGTCAATGGTAGTTGTTTAAGGTAGCCCCCAACTTCGAGTTGAATTTATATGGTTACAACCGCTTTGATTACAGAGCCCCATAGGCCATATGGTTCCAACCGCTTCGAGTACAGGCTGGACCCTTTGATAGCTACATTTGCGGACACGACATGTATATGATAAAGCTAGAGATAGGTGTTCTTCAATTTCACTACAGTTTTGTAAATTTGAATAAGGCAGTAAAAAAATGTCTAATTCCATGAAACTATTGTCATCACAATAATTATATTAAGAGATATAATACTGCAACTATGAATTATATTTCAATACTGATTAAATAATTAAATTTATTATTTTTTAATAATTTAAATTTTTAGCATAATTAGTAGTTTTTCAAAATATCGCTCCAAAAAATAAAAAAAAATTGAAGCAAATGGTTTTGACTTCAAACTAGTCTAACTAGGTCTCTACTCTGACTCCAATTTTTTTTTAAAAAGTTGAAATTTCACCTATTAAGTCCCCTTTATTAAGGAAAGTTTGCTTTTGGAGCAATTGCCAATTGATAATCTATCATAATAATAAAAAAATTGCAACCTATAAATCTAATTTCATGCCAAAGTACCCACATCTTTTTATTTTCTTTTTTTAAGCTCAGGCGGCATGGATTTCTAACCATTTAAATCTGTGGAAATATTTAGTTCAAATTTTCATCAGTACTCCCAAAAGGCGAATCTTAAATCTCTTGTTTTATTTGGAATGATTTTTTTTGAGGCTGTTACATTTTTCATTTCTAAATGCTTACCGTATAATTTAAAAAGAAGAAGACGTACAGTTGTATCCACTAGTTCTTCCTCAAAGCATTGGGAAAAAGAATGTAATTTTCATGGGGACGACTGATTCACCTCTATTCCAGAATCCAGACAGGTCACCATCGCAGTCCACTTGAAGTTTGTCTCGCGAAATTCTAATGATTGGTGTTTGGTATCGGTCACATTTTCATACAACTCATTTTGCATTTTGTATCCTCTCAAAAAAAAAAAAAAATATATATATATATATATTTATTGCATTTTGTATATAGTGATTTAACAATTTATACGTTCTAGTTAACATGTTGCAGGGCGGATTATCTACTATATCCTCTAATTACTATTGGTTTGATTATGTGATCTGGTAAGATGGTTTCAAACACAATAAAGTTACAAATTTATATAGTTAAAATGTTCACAAAAGAATATGGTGTCATTGTATGTGTATATGATTTTTTTAAAAAAAACTAATTTATAAGATATACAAGGCAACAAAAATTAAAATGAAAGATCTTAATAAAGTGGATATTATTTTGAAAATTTAAGTATTGAAATATAGTGGAGGCTAGGTGCATACTGCAGGAAGAGTAAACAACTTGAGTATGCTAATGCTATAGGTAACATGATGGATATCAAGCATTGTACTAGACCAAGTATAACATTAGCAGTATCTAGACTTTCGAGGTATATATGTAATTTGAGTATTGATTATTGAAAAGAAATTGGTTAAGTTCTTGGTTATCTTAAGAAAACTATAAATTTAGAACTCCTTTATTTTCAATTTCCAGCATGTTTATTGGAAGGGTATTCTAATGCAAGGGTGATAATAAATCAGCTTCTGGTTGGATATTCACTCTTAGTGAGATTGTCATTTTGTGGGCATCAAAGAATCAAATGTGTTTATCCCACTCCACAATGTAATAATATGAGTTTATAACGTTGGCAGCAGCAAGCAAAAGGCTGAATGGCTAAGGAACATGATGTCAGATATGGATTGTGACACAGCCAATGCAAAAACCATTTCCGTTTAGTGCAATAGTGAAGCCAGAGTGTCTAGAGTATACAACAAATTGTATAATTGAAAGTCTAGACATATAATTTTAAGACATCAGTACATAATGCAATTGTATACGGGTTATGTCAATTGCAAACACTAATTCAAGTGATAACTTGTTGGAGCCTTTTGCCAAAGGTTTGTCTCAAGAATTGGTAAAGGTAATATCCATTGGAATGAAACTAAAACCAAAATCACCAATAAAGAGAACCTAACCTCAAATATTAGATGCAATGTAAAGAGGTTTACAAGAAGTTGTAGATAACTAGTTAGTTGAGCACTAAACTTTTAAAGTTTCATTCAAGATGAATTAGTGATGACTATTATGTTGGGAGAACGAATTTTATACTCTTAATGAAGTAGTATATATAGTTAAATGTTTGTGTAACAGACAATAAACAGGAACTCAAACTATATGAACATAGAAACGTTTCCACTTCTAAACAAGAGAAAAAATTTCTCCTCTATAATGCTTATCAATCCGAGTAGCACAAGGACATAATAGTGCTAACAAGTTATGATTTTTTAGTGTCTATAGGTTGCTTTCATGTACGTGTTTTCTTTGATTTTTTTTTTTTAATTTTTTTTTTAAAGAGTACTAAGTATTTTAACACAGGCACATGGAGAGAGGGGAGAAGGTTTTAAAGAAACTGATAATGGTGTGTATCCAAAAGGACCTAACCCTTGGATACACACTCTTAGGCTTGACAGTGGTGTTTTCTTTGAATTGGTGGCAAAGAGTTTTGGAAAATCTTAGACCACATTAAATTCTTGGAGTTTTGAGATTAATACGCTAAGGAGAGGTTAGTTGAAAGACACAATAAATAATGGATGACAAAGTATCAACTAAATTAGATATGGATATTACAATCTTGGTGGGGGAATGTATATATATATATGTATGTATGTATGTATATATATATACACGTAGGTCATAATATGTGAAGGATCCTACTTTACAAGTTTTTTTTAAAGAGTTTCCACATATGGCGTCTATTCTTGATGATAACTCTTTATCATCAAACTAAGACACAAATCAGTTTTTGGTGTAGGCGAGGATTGAATCTCAAATCTTTTATTCAATCATCAGAGATGTTAAGGACATATTTTGTATAATTGGCTAATCCTTTGACAAAATGCATTTTACTTGTAATTGGGTAGATCTAGGATGTATTTAATACTTCAAGAAACATGTTCTTCAAGTTTAGTATTAAAGTCATAAAGATTGGATCAAGAAACAAGTGAAGAAAAGTTGTTCATTAAAGCTAGATAAATAGCTCGACACCTACGGACAGATAGCTCAACAGCTTCTCAACACCTCTCGAAACCTACGGACAGATAGCTCAACATCTCTCGATAGCTGGTGGATCGATCGAGAAAGCTTCTGTCTCCTCGACAGCTCCTCGATAGCTTCCCAATAGCTGTATCTGTCGAGGTTTAAAGCTCGACACCTCCTCGACACCTCCCAATTGATCGAGGTTACGGGAATTCAGATTTCCAGATCTAATTTCCGGCACAAGCTTATGTATTTGTGTAGGGTTTCTTTTCTCACAATCCTAGATATATATAAGGCTCATTTTATAGCCGTCACATAAGAGAATACAAGGAGAACATATGCAAAAGGTGACCGATGCCTTTTTCTTTCTAAAAGAAGCTACTGCATCTTTACGCCTTAGGGTTTTGTAACCAAGTACTTCTTGATCTTCATTATTGATGAAGTGAAGAACTTTACAGCCAACAATCTTCTTCTAGTTGGTGATTGAAGTCGCATACTGGGATCCGCACAATTGGTTAGTCACATACTGGGATTCGTGCATCAAAAGGTGGCGTTCATATATTGAAGAGTTCAGAGGTTCTGATGCAGTAGAAGGTTTCTACTGTAAGTTCATCTACGGGGATTGTAGAGTCTATGAACAAAGGTTTTGTACTAGATCTAAAACTTCTCTTTACTATAGTGGATTGCTTTTTGGGAAGGTTTCCCCCCAGGTTTTTACTGTGAAACTGGTTGGTTTCATTGGTTTTCCTAGGTCATCATCATATCTTTTTTTTTTTTTTTTTTTTTTTTTTTTTTTTTTTTTTTTCCGCTGCATGATGTTGATGTTTGTTTGTTTGTTTTAACAAGTTTTCTTCATAATAAATCTAATTAACAAACTTGGATTTAAAACACTTGTTAATTCTATCAATTAGGTTCTAAATTTCCTAACAAGTGGTATCAGAGCGGTTACACTCTGATTGGATTAATTTCCTGAGTGTGATCCTTGACCCCTGTTGTCATGGATCATGAAGGTACCCAGGCCGTAAAGACTGTGAAGTTTCAAAGACTCACTAATAGTTTTGAAGAAATAAGAATGGAGGAGGATGAGAACTTTGATGAGTTCTATGCTAAACTCAAGGATATTTTGAATTGTGCTTTCAATCTTGGAGAATGTATTGCAGAATCCAAAATTGTTAGGAAAATCCTTAGGTCCTTACCTAAAAGATTCCATGCCAAGATCATTGCCATTGAAGAAGTGAAGGATATTGATCAAATTCCTTTGATTGAGCTTGTAGGGAACCTTCAAACCTATGAGGTGGGATTAGGCTCAATGGGAAAAGGTGGAAAGAGTAAAAACTTGGCTCTTAAGGGTATAGAGGAAGAGATTGAGGACTCTGAAGATGAAGATGAAGATGATGATGAGGATGAGGATCTAACCTTCATAACTGATGAGATTATCAAGCTTCTTCAGTTCAGGAAAAAGGATAAGGGCAAACCTCCTAGGAAATCTAAATCCTCTAGGAAGGGTTGTTAGGACATATGTGTTTCACATATTAAGAACATATGTCATGATTTTATATAATTGGCTTATCCTATGACAAAACGCACTTTACTTGTATTTGGGTAGATTTAGGATGTCTTTAAATACTTCAAGAAACCTTATTTCAAGATCAAGTATTGAAACCTTCAAGTTTGTTCAAGGAAACAAGTTCAAAGTGCAAAATCATTAAAACTCGACAGCTGCATCTATCGAGCTTAAGGAAGCTGTTCTACATTCGGTGTGCTCGACACCTGCTATCTGTTGAGATTTATGATTTTCAAAATTCCAATATGATTTTCTTAGGATCCGTGAATGTGTCTTTGGGCTTTCTTTTCTCCTAACTTTGGACATATAAAATTATCAGTTTAAGGGCCGTCAAAGTGTTCACAAGTTGCACAAGCTTTGAGCAAACTCTATTCAAGCAAATTGTGACCGGAGACGAAGTTCTTGCCCTAGTTCATCTCTTTCTCTTGAAAAAGTTGTTATGTATGTGCACCGTAGGGTTTTGTGACCAAGCATCTTCTTGATCTTCAGCGTGTGGATGAACTGAATAACTTTGCAACCAACAACCTTCTTAGTTGGTGATTGAAGTCGCGTACTGGGATCCGCGCAATTGGTTAATCACGTACTAGGAGTCGTGCATCTGAAAGGGGAACTGTTACTACAGAACAAATCCAATTGGGTGGGGTAAGGGTTCAACTATAGGTTGGTAAGGCACTTGGATTCCTTTACTTGTAACCGCTTGTTGTGATAACAGTGGAGTTTCGGGAGTGGTGACCTGAAAATCACCCGATGGGGTTTTTGCCGTTAGGTTTTCCCCATTTGTAAACAAATCACCGTGTTATTTATTTTCCGCTGCATGTTTAGTTTATTGGTGATTTGTTTGTGCTACCACGCGTTTGCATGATAAATTGATTAATTAATAACTTGGCTAATTAATTAATTAATTTCTATCACAATGGATCATTCAGTTTGTGGCCTATCAAGTGGTATCAGAGTAGGCACACTCTGATTAAGGTTTAATCTTTGCTGTGTTGATCCATTGACCCCTGTTTGTCATGGATAGAGGACAGTCATTAATCATACCTCCTTTATTTGATGGCACTAACTATGCATAATAGAAAGTACGCATGAGAGCTTTCTTGCAGTCTTTAGATGAGAAAGTGTGACAAGCTGTGGAGATAGGCTGGACTAAGCCTACAGAAGCGCCAGCCGACTGGGATGACGCCAAGATTAAGGCGGCAAATTTCAACAGCAAAGCATTGAATGCATTGTTCAGTGCTATCACCAATGAGGAGTTCAAGAAGATATCCTCAACTGAAATTGCCAAGGAGGCTTGGACCATTCTCTAGACAACCTATGAGGGTATTAAGGCTGTCAAGGACTCAAAGTTTCAGAGGCTCACTACAAGTTTTGAAGAGATAAAGATGGAGGAGGATGAGTCTTTCGATAAGTTCTATGCCAAGTTAAAGGACATAGTGAACTCAGCCTTCAATCTTGGGGAAACCATTCTTGAACCCAAGATTATGAGGAAAGTGTTCAGATCTCTGCCCGAGAGATTTCATGCCAAGATTACGGCAATAGAGGAATAAAAGGATATTGACATGATTCCTCTGACTAAGCTGGTTGGAAACTTGCAGACCTACGAGCTAGGGTTGATAAGAATAGGCAAGTCAGGTAAAAGTAAGAGTATGGCACTGAAGGCCAAAAGCAGTGAAACAGATGAATCTTCTGATGATGAAGATTCCAAGATGAAGTCCTACATTACCAAGCAGTTCAAGAAGTTTATGAAGAACGCCAATGGAAAGGGTTTTGACAAGGACCGCAGGCAATCCAATTCTTCTCAATTTAAAGGCCAAGACAAAGGAAAAAAGGATGCTAAGGAAGGTGGTCAGTACACTGTTCCCTCACGACCTAAGTGCTTTGGGTGTCAAGGCTTTGGTCACATGAAGCATGAGTGTCCTACATACTTCAAGAGCATTGGGAAGAGTAAGGCACTTATTGTTACCTTGAGCGACATTGAGCATGAGGATGATTCCGACAATGAGGATGACGGAATCTTAAATGCCTTCACGGCCATTGTCAATCCTACTGATGGGATTGTTGAAGATGTGGTTGAAGAAGAGGAATTGGTGGAATCCAAATTTGAGAAGATGGATAATCAAGATGACATCCATACAACCTATGAGAAATTGTACAAGCTTTCTGAGAAGCATGAGAAATTGTATAGGCTAACCACCAAGAAGCTCAGTGATGTGAAACTTGACCGTAAGGAGCTTTCCACAAAGTTTGATGAGGCTAATCAAACTATTGGGGCGCTAAGGTTTGAGAACAATTTCTTGGCTGAGAAGACCAATAAGCTTGAAGCAGAGCTATGTCAAGTCAGACCTCAACTAGAAAGGACTTCAAGCGCAAAGCTGGATGAGATGCTAAGCATTTAGAAATCTGGTTCAGATCGAATAGGCTTAGGGTATGGTCTTTCTTCCTCTAATACTGCTTCCTTTAGTATTACTGTTTTTGTTCTTCCTACTAATAATGTTAAAACCGAGAACAATGAGATTAAAACTGAATTAGCTTGTGAGAACTTAGACAAGGATAAATCTATCTTAGGAGCATCCCCTAAGCTTGAGAAGAAAGATGTTAAAAACCCTAGGGCTAAGAAGGCTAACTCTTAAAAGTATAAACAAAATAAGCAGCATCTCTGTCATCATTGTAGAGCTGCCGGTCATCATTATGGAGCTGCCGGTCATACTTGACCAAATTGCTACAAGTGGCTTGCCACTCAACAGAGCAACGACATGATAGCATTTGGGAACCAGAATCAGCTTCAATCCTCTCTTGCTCCCCTTGGAGATCTTCTCAAAGCCCTCATGTTCCTTTCGAACTTGAATGGTTTTAATTCTTCCCCTTCACTGCCGGTTCAAGGGTTTGCTAAACGGAAAAGTTCTTCCAAGGTGTGGAAGGAAAATGGCTCCAAGTGATTCTGTCACGTTTCTCTCTCTTTTCTTGTTTTTGTGTGTGCATTACTTAGGTGTTTTGATTTCATGTTTTGAGTCAGTTTAGTTTTTATGCTTTGATTATTTAACATGTTTTTGTTTGGTTATTTTTCAATTTTTTCTTTTTTTGTTTTTTTTATAAAAATTAAAAAAAAAAAATCAGAAAAAATACAAAAACAATATGTGTTGTGTGTACATTGGTACTTGTGTACCTTGGATGGCCTTTGAAATAAAGTTTTCTAAACTTTGTATCATTTGTAACTTAGATGAGCATCTCTATGCACAACTAAGCAAGTGAGCTTTGTGGCTCGTGTTTGTGATTAGTACAATTAAGTTGTCTCTTAAAACTTAACATGCATATCACTCTTTTTGACGGGAAGGACTAAAAAAATCCTGAGAGAAAGGCATAAATAACCATCTCACCACTGTTACCCGCCAATCATAATAAGACACCTTTATGCTTTGGCATAGCAAAAGTGCAGTATCAATGACATTTGTGTGCTTAGGCATAGCAAAATTTGAATGTCAAATATCATTGGGTATTTCTTTTCTCTCTCTAATAAGCCCATGCATGATATGTTCAAAAGAAAAAAATGCAAAGAAAAAATCAAAAGCAAAAAGATCAAAAATACTTTAAAAATGATTACAAGCATGTATTCTAGGAGATGTGGGAGTTATAAGATGTACCTCAAAGGTGATAGTCCCCATCAAGCAGTTATGATTGTGTGTGAGTTAAAGTGTTTTTCTCATATCTCAAATTGTCATAACATGTATACACTTATACAATCTTGCGATGTTTTTCACACACAACACGCAATATTCTTTGCTACTCTTGATACATGTGCAGGTACAATGTAATTTGGCCATCACGAGGTTTTACATGTATTAATGTATGCTCACTAAACTGTCTTGACTTGTTTTTGAAATATAAAATTGGTTAGACTTGTTTAGTGTATGTGTGTGTTTTTGGAGATCCATGAGCTTAAATTTTCATTTGAGAGATGATTTTGAGAGCTTAATATGTTGATTGGATCGTTGGTTGAGTTGCATGTTGGATTGCATTCATGTCTGTGTTTTTCACATCTCGAAAAACTGTTTTTAAAAGCTGGCTCGACACCTCCTCGATAGCTAGCTATTTGTCGAGCTTCCTGAAGCTTTTTCTTATCACAATCTCGCTTGCACCTCGATACCTGGTGGATCGATCGAGATTGGGTCTGTATTCTCGATAGCTTTTCTATACCAGGTGGATCGATCGAGGTTCTATTCTTGATTCTGATGAGTTAATCCTCGACACATCAGCTGTCGACGAGCATTTCCCCAACACCTCCTCGACAGATCGCTCGATACCTGCATCTGTCGAGATTTACTGGCTTATCTATATAAGGCCTCTGCGTGATCCGGTTCTCATTTCCATCGATCTCTCTCTCGATACTTCTCTGTTTCTCTCCCACAAATCTCACTCCAATCTTGGTTCTCAAGGATTCTTCAAGGTTTTTCTTTACTTGGTAAGCTTCTAATCCTTTCTCATTCATGCATTTCATGTTTTGAAACCTAGATTTTGGGGTTTTTAAAAAATTTTGGGGTTTTTCAAAATTGATGAGCTTTCATTGAAATTTTGGGTTAGGTTTTCACTTAAATGTGTTTAAATCCTCAGACATTGCATCACATTAGCATTATAATGGTATTGCCATGCATTTAAATGTGTGCTATATGTTTATGTGCTAATAGGTTTGGATTGGGCTGAGCCCATGATGTATTTTCTTTTGCATGTCACATGTTCATGCATTTCCCATGCATATTTATTTCTTTTCAATATACTTGATATATTTGAAACTGCTTGGGACTTTTCTGATTGTCATTCTTTCTCTCTCTCTCTATTGTTTACGTTAGTCGTGTCTATGACACCTAAGCGTAAATCTACTCCAGCCTGGAACCCTCTTCGTTCCAGTGCTTCTTTTTCGTCTGATCCTACTATATCTCATATCCGATTCCGTGATGATAATGCCTTTAAGGCATTTTCGAAGAACTTTTCTAGACGAGGCATTCATTTGGAATGCCAAGTCATTTTGACGAATTTTGCAGACACCAACCTTCCCTCTGTCATTCATAGTAAGGGATAGGAGTCACTGTGTGACATCTCAGCCACCTGTCCTCTCGTGCTTATCCAGGAGTTTTACTCCAACATGCACGAGATTGATCGATTAGTACCTCTTTTCTTCACTCGTATTTGAGGTACGCGCATTTCTATCACATCGCAGTTGGTTGCGAATGTGCTTTGGGTCCCTGGGATAGAGTTTCCTGACTATTCTAGTTGTGAGCATCTGAGGACTATGTCCAGAGATGAGCTCATGTCTACTTTTTGTGAGCGCCTTATTGCTTGGGGTGAGCGTCTTTTTACACCATGTCGACCTTTTGCTAAAGGTCCTAGATTCATGAACATGGTGATGACTTTTGTTTTGCATCCCCTCTCTCACTATAAATCCATCACAGAGCCTCGTGCTTGATTTTTGTTGTCTCTTCTTAAGTATCTTATCATGGATTTTCCTTCTCATTTCCTTTTGTCTATTATAGATGTTCATCTAGATTCGGCGTCCCGTGATAAGCTCATCTTTCCTTCCGCTATCATGAGGATCTTACGCCATTTTTCCGTTCTTTTTCCCTCTTTCGACCATTTTACTGTCATGTGTGTCATAGATTATGCTACCGTTAAACGTAGTGAGATCCAGTTTCAGTCACGGCAATCAGATTCAGCAGCTCCTTCCTCCTGTTCAGCTTCATCCCGTTCTACTCCATCCACATCAGCTCCTCTTTCTTCTTTGGGCAATGTGTCTTTAGGAGACATCATAGCGCAGTTGCAGCGCATGGATGCTTGCCTCGATACACTCTTTACGGAGTTGTATCAGGTGAACATTCATGTTGGTCATATTGCATGATGACAGGCGTCCATGGGTGGTTTTGCTCCTAAGACTACTCCTTCACCACCTTCTCCCGTGGCTTCTACTTCTGAGGATGAAGATGATGAAGATGGTGATGACGATGATGCTTCGGATGATGCTGATGGAGATGCTAGCTCTACCGATGAGATGTCTACTTGACACTCTTACCCTTTGTCATTCGTGACAAAAAGGAGGAGTAGTTTTGATATGAGAGTAGTCCATCTTAGGGGGAGAGTTAGTATAGGACCATTTTGTTAGGGGAAGTGTTGATACATTTTGATGGATGTAGTGAGGATAGTATGTATCTTTTCTTTTCTTTCTTTTTTGATACATTACTCTTATACATGAGGTCTTGTGACCATTTATAGACATACATTGTACTTATCTTTTTCTTTATATTGATGTATGTTTTTCTTTCACCTACCCCTTCATGTGTTGTTTCTTATACTTGTATCCAATCTATTATTTTTGTCTCACACAAAGATGTCTTGATGAGTTTTGTTTAAAGTGTTTCAGAAATACAGGTTGTCAAAGTTTACTTGTCATAAACTCTCTTCTTGCAAAGTTTTTCAAGAGTTTGTGTTAGGATAGATTTTATTGTATTCAACAAGTGAATATGAGTTGAGTGATTTATGACTTCTCTCATATGTTCATTTGTTTGTTGTAGTTTTGTCACGGATTGCCAAAGGAGGAGATTGTTAAGACATATGTGTTTCACATGTTAAGAACATATGTCATGATTTTATGTAATTGGCTTATCCTTTGACAAAATGCACTTTACTTGTATTTGGGTAGATTTAGGATGTCTTTAAATACTTCAAGAAACCTTGTTTCAAGATCAAGTATTGAAGCCTTTAAGTCTGTTCAAGAAAATAAGTTCAGAGTGCAAAATCATTAAAGCTCGACAGCTGACTTGACAGCTACATCTATCGAGCTTAAGGAAGCTATTCTACATTCGGTGTGCTTGACACCTACTATCTGTCGAGATTTAAGATTTTCAGAATTCCAATCTGATTTTCTTGGGATCCATAAATGTGTCTTTGGGCTTTCTTTTCTCCTAACCCTAGACATATAAAAGGATCAGTTTAAGGGCCGTCAAAGTGTTCACAAGTTGCACAAGTTTTGAGCAAACTCTGTTCAAGCAAATTGTGACCGAAGACGAAGTTCTTGCCCTAGTTCATCTCTTTCTCTTGAAGAAGTTGTTGTATGTGCATTGTAGGGTTTTGTGACCAAGTATCTTCTTGATCTTCATCGTGTGGATGAACTGAAGAACTTTGCAAACAACAACCTTCTTAGTTGGTGATTGAAGTCACGTACTGGAATCCGCACAATTGGTTAGTCATATATTGGGAGTCGTGCATCTAAAAGGGGAACTGTCACTACAAAACAAGTCCAATTGGGTATTGGGGTAAAGGTTCAACTGTAGGTTGGTAAGGTATTTGGATTCCTTTACTTATAACCACTTGTTGTGATAATAGTGAAGTTTCGAGAGTGGTGATCTGAAAATCACCCGGTGGGGTTTTTGCCATTAGATTTTCTCTATTCATAAACAAATCATCGTGTTATTTATTTTCCGCTGCATATTTAGTTTATTGGTGATTTTTTTGTGCTACCACACATTTGCATGATAAATTAATTAATTAATAACTTGGCTAATTAATTAATTAATTTCTATCACAAGAAGTCATTCAGTTTGTGGCCTATCAAGGGTAAGAGTAAGAAACCCCTCATCCAATGCTACGAGTGCAAAGGTTTTGGTCATATGAGGATAGAGTGTCCAAACTACCTTATGAAGGAAAAGACCAAGAAGTCTGAAGATAAAGGGTTGGTTGCTACCTGGAGTGACACTGAGAATGACTTTTATAATGAGTATGTTGATGAATGTCGTCACGTTATGGCCTTTGCTGCCTCAACCGATAAGGTGATTATGGAGAGTACTAGTGACAATGAGGATTCTTCTTCTGATAAAGTACCCAAGAAGTTGACCCTTCAGGAAGCTTATGATAAGCTATGCACTAAATTTTATAAAATATGAAAAGACTTCTCATCTTTGTAGAAAAGTGCTTAATGAGGTAAAAACTGAAAAAGCTGATTTGTTAGTCAAACTAGATGAGACTACAAGTTTAGTTGAGACTCTTGTTGTGGAGAACATCTCATTAGAAGAGAAAGTCAAGAATCTTGAGGTTGAGCTTAGTCAAGCTAGAACTCAAATAGAGAGGGTGTCTAGTGCAAAGCTTGATGAGGTATTGAGTGCTCAAAAGCATAGTTCTGATAAGACTGGCTTAAGATATGCTATCTCCTCCGGCCCCTCCTTTTCCACGGCTTTTGAATCAAGGATTGTCTTTGTGCCACAATCTGAGAAATGTGAGAAAGGTAAGAAAGGTATGAAGTCCAAAACTGATTTGACTAATTCTAAATCCTTTGTTAGACCTCATGTTTGTTACCATTGTGGTATTTCTAGACACATTCGTCCTAATTGTTTTAAGTTGTATCCTCATAAGCATTTGTCCAAACGGTCACAGGTTTTCTCTCAAGGACCTACACCTTTGTTTAGAGAGTTATTAAAAGTTTTGAGCTTTTTAACTCAATTTCAGGTGAATTTTAATTCTTCTATGTTCTTTAGTAAACATACTAGGACACGTGCATTTTCATCTTTATAGCCAAAGACTCGTGCTGTGTGGGTAAGAAAGGAGCCTAAGACTTAATTGTCTTTTCTGTTATCCACTGCTTTAATTCTTTCTATCTAAAGTAGGACTCTTTTTGCTTGATTTCTTATCTCTTTTCGAATTATGTTTTCATGCATTTGCACCTTTCTATCATGCCTTCATGCATATGCATATTTCTTTCTGCTTTCATGTTGTTTGTCTGTTTTTGTCTGGTTGTTTAGTCTTTATTTTCTTTGTTTTTCAAAATAAAAAGGAAAAATCAGAAAAATACAAAAACAGTGTGTGATTTGTGTACATTGATACTTGTGTATCTTGGATGGCCATTGAAACAAAGTTTTATAAACTTTGTATCTTTTGTAACTTAGATGAGCATCTCTATGCACAACTAAGCAAGTGAGCTTTGTGGCTCTTGTTAGTGATGAGTAAGATTAAGTTATCTCTTGTACTTAACACTCATATCATACTTTTTGACAGGAAAGACTAAAAAAATCCTAAGAGAAAGGCATTAATAACCATCTCACCACTGTTGCCCGCCAATCATGTATGACACTTGTATGCTTTGGCATAGCAAAAGTGCAGTATCAATGATATTTGTGTGCTTAGGCATAGCAAAATTGGAATGTCAAATATCATTGGGTATTTCTTTTCTCCTCTTATATGCCCATGCATGATATATTTAAAAGAAAAATATGCAAAGAAAAATCAAAAGCAAAAAGATCAAAAATGCTTTAAAAATGATTGCAAGCATGTATTCTAGGAGATATGAGAGTTATAGGATGTACCTCGAAGGTGATAGTCCCCATCAAGTAGTTATAATTGTGTGTGAGTTAAAGTGATTTTCTCATATCTCATATCGTCATAACATGTATACACTTATGCAATCTTGCAATATTTTTCACACACAACACGCAATATTCTTTGCTACTTTTGATACATGTGCAGGTACAATGTGATTTGGCCATCACAAGGTTTTACATGTGTTTATGTATACTCACTAAACTGTCTTAACTTGTTTTTGAAATATAAAATTGGTTAGACTTGTTTAGTGTCTGTGTGTGTCTTGGGATCTATGTGCATAACATTTTTCTTGTTAAGAGATTTGTCTTTCAAATATTTTGCATCTTTCTATTATCTTGTCATCCATAGCATCTTGTTTCATTACATTCATGCAATAATATGGATTTCTTATGCCCCCTTGATCATCCTTGATCATGTTTTTATGTCTTTCAGGTGAAGTTTTCTAGCTTCTTATACCCTTTGTCAATCATGACAAAAAGGGGGATAATTTGTGAAAACATTTGTGGTTTCTTTTTAAGATTCTACATGTTAGAGGGAGAAATACATTCCTTTGTAAGGGGAAGTTGTGTTTCATCTTGTTAGGGGGAGTGCTTACCTCCTTCTTCTTTTACACCGGTCTTGTGACCATGTTTACATACATTGTGCATATCTTTGATATATATATATGATGATGTATGTCTTCTTCGCCTATCATTGCATGTGTTGTTTCTTTTCTTTCTTTATACACATGCTTCTTATTACTTGTATGCAATCTATTATTTCTGTTTCACACAAAGATGCCTTGATGAGTTTTGCCAAAGAGGGAGGTTGTTAAGGACATATTTTGTGTAATTGGCTAATCTTTTGACAAAACGCACTTTACTTGTAATTTGGAGATCTAGGATGTGTTTAATATTTCAAGAAACATGTTGTTCAAGTCTAGTATTAAAGTTATGAAGATTGGACCAAGAAACAAGTGAAGAAAAGTTGTTCATTAAAGCTAGACAGATAGCTCGACACCTGCGGACAAATAGCTCGATAGCTTCTCGACACCTCTCGACAGTAACGGATAGATAGCTCGACACCTCTCGATAGCTGGTGGATCGATCGAGAAAGCTTCTGTCTCCTCGATAGCTTCTTGATAGCTATATCTGTTGAGGTTTGAAGCTCGACACCTCCTCTACACCTCCGGATCGATCGAGATTACGAGAATTTAGATTTCCAGATCTTATTTTCGGCCCAAGCTTATGTATTTGTGTAAGATTTCTTTTCTCACAACCTTAGACATATATAAGGCTTATTTTATAGGTCGTTACATAAGAGAATACAAGGAGAATATATACAAAAGGTTACCGATACCTTATTCTCTCTTAAAGAAGCTACTGCGTCTTTGCTCCTTAGGGTTTTGTAACTAAAAGCTTCTTGATCTTCATTGTTGATGAAGTGAAGAACTTTGCCGCCAACAATCTTCTTCTGCTAGTTGGTGATTGAAGTCGCGTATTGGGATCCGCACAATTGGTTAATCACGTATTGGGATTCGTGCATCAAAGGGTGGCATTCATATATTGAAGAGTTCAGAGGTTCTAAAGCGGTAGAAGGTTTCTACTGTAAGTTCATCTACAGGGATTGTAAAGTTTAGGGACAAAGGTTTTGTACTAGATTTGAAACTTCTCTTTATTATAGTGAATTGCTTTTTGGGAAGGTTTTCCCCCAGGTTTTTACTGTGAAACTGGTTGGTTTCATTGGTTTTCCTGGGTCATCATATCTTGTCTCTTTTTTTTTTTTTTTTTCGTTGCATGATTTTGACATGATATTGATGTTTGTTTGTTTGTTTTAACAAGTTTTATTTATAATAAATCTAATTAACAAACTTGGATTTAAAACTTGTTAATTCTATCAACTGGGGTCTAAATTTCCTAACAAGAGACTTTACCAATTAAGCTAACTAGAACCCACACTTTAAAAGTTGAAGAGTGGAGAGTTTGTTAATAGTAAAAATAAAATTGAGTATAAGAATCTCACTCGAGCGATATTGAAGTTTGCTCAATTAAGTGAGAGGCGAGGGGCATGTGAACTTTCTATCTAACTTTTACATCATGTATAAAAGAGTTTGCACAAGTGAGATGTGTTTTCGCTTGAAAAAGATACGTACATAAAGCCCTTTTAATGCAAAATTTCTAAAAAAAACATGGGAACTAAATTTGTTTGTGTCCCTAAAGGCTAGTTAAAACCATAGCAACATTTTAGAGTGTGTCCTAACATAGATAAGCGATCTTTTAAAGGTGACTTTTCACTGGTAATTCTTCATTGTGAATACATTAATATCCATATTCATTTTTACATAGATTTTGCACACCATTTATATAAATTTAAAGAATTCTCAAAGTTTGCTACTTTAAATATTTTTGCTTAGTTATATCCAAGAAATAATTTTCCTGTAGCTCATTAGCAAACTCATTCGAGTTGCAGCAAATATAATGTTAAAGAAAATTATCAATTCGTACCTCTAAGCCTCTTTGTTCTTTTTTCTTTCCATTGATACCCTCTAAATTTCCCAATAGGGTGTAGGATAGTAAATGAACCAAACTTTTTATAAACAACTTAGGCTCAGCTTAAGAAAAAGCTCGTTTATGTTCATTTCTTTAGCAAGCAAGCCAAGCTCAAGCCCAAGTTTAGGTTCAAATATTAAATGAGCCAAACTCAAACATAATAATGTGTATGAATGTGGATGCCTTTTCATGCTATTGGGCTAACTTTCTGTAGAGGATAGGGAAGTTGGGCCTAGCTCTCTCCACGGGATTCTCCTGGAATCATTTTGTGCACAAGACCAAACACTCCAAACAAAGAGATATATATATATATGATAACAACAGATTAATTGTTAGTCCAAAATGTTAGCGGCATAAATAAATAGTAATAACAGCAAACATAATAACAAAAATAAAAGGGTTCTCTGCAGGATATATACTAAAAAGAGCCCAAACTCCAACTTACTTAAGCTTATTACCTACAAGGCCATAAAGTTATGTAGTTTGGATAATGGTTCAAAGTAGCTACCCTCTTGATTGAAATGATAGAGAGTATGGTTTTGTATGAAAAAGAGAAAATGTTGCCTAGTGATGCATGTTAGGTCTGTCATGTATACTCTACTCTCTCAACTCTCTATTCTCTCTTACATTTCACTTCCTTTTCCTCTTTCTCTCTTCTTTCACTTTCATCTTACTATTCTAATTCCCTTGGGTACTGTGTTCTTCACACCATTGTTGATGTTTCTCTCTGTTGTCTCATGATTGTTGTGTTATCCTTTTCATTGTGTTGTTCTCTCATTCTTGTTGTCGTCCCTCTTCTGATGATCGTTGTGTTGTCTCTCTTGTCATGTCCCTATATTCATGGGTACTGTTCCTTTTATACTCAATATCAATCCTAGGTGATTTCCCTTCTCTACCCTTGCTTTCCACAAACATTTTGTACGTTGCAAGCATTCAGCCAATACCCATAACGTGCCATGCTAGCCATGTGCAAGTGGGTTCACTCCACTACCTTCTGGCCGCTAGTAGTGGGTTTAATCCCACTACTTGCTTAGCAATGAACATCTTTCCATTTTTGGGCAAAAGCCAATCCAGCCACAATATCACTATTTCTCTCTTTCTCTTAACTGCAAACCATCATTAATCTCTCTTGTCCTCACTCTCTAACATGCATCAAATGGTTCCCATCAATTTCCTACCCATTTTCATAAGTATACTTTCCCAACAAAGCATCTCCCAAAAGGGGTCTTGGCAGGATACCAAAACTAGGTCTTCTCCCCCCCCCCCCTCCACCAAACCACATCCTCTTTAGCCGTGGGCCCTGCCTCCCTTACATTGGCTAGGTTACAAGTTGGACAGGGCTTTAGCTGCTCCACTTCCTATTCTTTGGCTTCTTCCTCTTCATGTGTTTCTGCGGCCTTTGATTTTGTCTTGTTTCTCATTCACACGTTTCTTGCCGCTATGGCTTTGTCTTATTACTTCTTCATTTGTTTTTTGTCGCTATGGTTTTGTCTTGTTTCTTCGTGCATTTCCTGCCGCTGTGGCTTTACACGATTTCACCTTTCTTTACTTTTGCAAAATCAAAATTCATCCTTATCGCCTTATACGAGGGCATTATGGACTTTCTACCATATATTAGGTTAGGCTTGCTAACCCATTTTGCTTTCTCTTCTCTTCATTTATTCACTACATTAGGTTGGGCATGCTGACCCTTTTACTTTTTTTTTCTCTTCATTTATTTTCCTAGGCCTCACTTATTGGGCTCCATTTTGTTTCTCTACCTTTGAGTTTTTCTTACTCTTTAAGAAGGGCCTCCTATTACTCATCTTTATTCTCAACATTACTCTTCAAGAAGGGCATCCTATTACACCACTCCCAAAAGGGGCCCATGGGCCTACCTTTGGGCTTTATTTTGTTTCTCTAAATACTTTTCTTTTTTAGGCTATTACTTGGACCTTATTTGTGCATGCTCTTCTCTTTGGGCCTTTGTAATATAGCCCGATTACTATCTCTTTGCTCATACCCTAACCCATCTCTTGGGGCATTCTTGGGCTTTTCTCCTCATGAGCTCTTGGATACAAATTTGCAAAAACAAGTATCAACAATGAATAAGCTCTTGAACATAAGACTTGATTTTGCTATACATAATATTATGTTTTTATATGTATATTTGTCTTAAAATATACTTATGTAGTCTTGAATTGGATTGTGTAAGTTTGTGAATATGATATCAAATTACTATTTGTAGTTTATTGATAATATAATCAATCCATTTGTAGTAAAAATGAAACATTGATTTGTGAAGGAGTAGAAAAATTTAGTCATGATTTTACTATATGTGGGAAAAGAATAAGTTTAACTAAAAAATTCGTGAACAATTCTCAACAAGAAAATGTACCAAGTTGAACATGCAATCTTATATGGTAATGAGCTTGAACTTGACTCATGTTCGAAATAAAATTAAATAAATATTTTTAACAATTAATAATTTTCCTAACTCAATCACTAGAGTGAGGGTTAGGGTCGCAACATTGAGAGGAAGAGAGTGGTAGAAAAAGAGAATGAGAAATCAAAGTGCAGGAATCTGGAAGGGATTTGGGATTAGGACATTAAAAGCGTAATAACATGTGGGCGACACTTCTAACCTTTTATGCAACCTTAATAAATGCCCAATAAATAATGTCACAATTTTTTATACAAATATAATAGAATTTCAACTTATAACATTCACTCCATTTAATTGTTTTTTATCATTAGACTAAGATACTAATTAGCAAGTGAAGGTTTACTAGTTGACCTAACTGAAACCCACATAGTGCCACATTTAAGTAAAAGAAATTTTCACAAATAGGAATAAGACTATACATATTTTTTGGTTGGTGTTGCGTGCAAAATTTTGACACCAAAAACCCTTTTTCTTTGTGTTTCAAATTCGAAATTGATTAGTATCAAAAAATTATTGACCAAAATTGGATTCTCAGTTAAATGCTTACCCCCCCCCCCCGCGCCTCATTCACAAACAATGAGTTCATATCAAGGAAGACGATTTCATACCATACCAGCTGGTACCGCCGGAATATTCCGTTCCGGTACCAAAACAAGGCTAAATCGTACCGCTCCAAATACCGGGGTGTACCAGCTCGTTTAGGCTGTTCCGATGGATTTCGGAGCTTTTCGGTGGTATTTGCATTTCCAGTCGGTACAAATTTAAATGGGTTTTTTTGAAAAAACTTTATACTTACAGCAACTAGTGGCCATCATTGAAGCATCAGCATGCCAGACCATCAACAAAATCATCTGTTCTTCATTTCAGCCACTTGGATATTCTTTTGAGCCACTGTAATCTCCCTTCGTCTACTCCGCTTGTATTCTTTTTCTACACAGTACACCAGCTTTGAATGTTTTATGTTTTACTTTGATGCTGTACTTTTACTAGTCAAGATGTGGTGCTGCTCACCTTATATTCTCTTGGTTTCTCCGCCAAAAGCTTAAAAGGCTTTTATTTTATTTGCTTTTTCCAAAACTCACATGACTCCTTGGTTCTTATCCCTTTTCTTTAATGCTTTATTATGCTTTTCTTTTCTTTTATTCTTTTTTTTTCCTTTTTTTTTTTTTTTTTTGCTGAATGCTTATTTTGCTCTTTCAAATTCTCAATTACTTTTTTTTTTGGTCAATTGATTAGATGGGCAAGTGTCAACCCAGTGGCATTTAGTTTTAATTTACTCTACTTAATAAATTACATGGGTCATAAATGAAAATTTAGCTATTCTTAAAATGTATTAACAAATTCTATAAGTCCTAAACAACATAGAAGGTTTAGGCTCTAAGAAAATTATTATTATTATTATTAACGGTAATCCCAAAATGGTACACCAGTACGAACAAGTACCGAAATATTTCATTCCAATAACCAAATCGAAATGGCCTCCGATACGGTATTGACTCCCTTGGTTCATATTGTTAATGTTCTTATAAATGCTTTTCTTTTTCTTCCCCTTACGCCCTCTCTTAAGGGGAGGGATTTGTACTTTTTGGCTTAATTACAAATCGGGAGTCCCAAACTAGTATATTAAGGAGCTAGTAAGAATAGGATTAGACAATAAAGTACGTCCTAAATTACGAATTGCACAAAGTAAAGAGGCACTAGAGAAGGCTCGTTAAGAAGCATATATAGGGGATCATTGACAAATTCAAGTTTTGTGATTCATATTAAACAAACTTAATTAAGAAAGTTTATTGACTAGAACTACTCCACCTAATTCACTTCAAATTTAATTAAACAAGCTGGCCTAATGCTCCATTGTGCTATATTTTCTCTTTAAGTAAAGGTCAAACTCTTGAGACTAATCATTGGATTTTTCAATTTCAAAGACAATATTTAGCTTCTCATGATATATAGTACTAAAAGAACATACTAACGATATGAAAAGTTGATATTATCGATCATTTTAATTTGACATTGCCAATAAATTTGAATTATCAATCAAGGTGTGAGAGGCTGGAACTGGAACTCCCAAAAGAGGATTCGTGGAATCTCTTTGGGTTAATTAACTGTGAAGTTATCACTTATTTTTTTATGTACAAAAAATAAGAAAAGCTAAAAATGAAAAATGGAATGGTCATTGAATGTTCATCATATCAAGAATGTTCAAAAAGCATTTTCTATAAAACTATCTTTTTTTTCAATGTTTGGTAGCAATTTTAAATGAGTTGAAAAACAACCTCCTAAATTCCTTTATTTAACTTGCTGAGACATAGAGTTGTTTTCCAAAAACATTTAATGGAAAACAATCTCTAAAAATAAGACATACTTTTTATATTGACCAAAGATAATTTTCTTTTAATTTATATTTTTTTATGCTACCAAACAATGGAAAACACGGAAAACTATCTTTATAAAAGGTTTTCCATTAAAACAAACGAAGTGTTGGTCCTAATTACACTCTAAATAAAAATTACAAAGCTTTGATCCTAACACGTTCTACCAAAATAAAAATTATAAAGCAACAACCTACAAACCAAATCTCTAGAGATTTGGGGACTAGGTTACAAAGTGAGAAGGTGTTAGCAGTCATTTTACCCAGAAAAGTTTGGTCTTCTAGACTACAGAAGACCATTTATGTACCACTATAACAAATGTGGCCTATAATGACATGCAATTGTTAGCTTCTAGATCCCTTTTTTTTAGAGAATTTCAATATATGGCATCCGCTCCTGATAATAGCTCTTTATCATCAGACCAAGACACCAATCCGTTTTTGGTGTAGGCGGGGATTGAACCCCAGATCTCTTATACAACCATCAGAAATTTTACCAGTTGAGCTAACTGGAACTCACGCTTCTAGATCCCATTTAGAATTCATAGATCTACACCTTACGCCATGCAAAAAGATTTAAACTTTATAAAAATAAATGATTTTTAGAAGAAAGTTCAAATGTGATTTTTTAACAAAGAAAAAGAATCATTTTATGAAAAAAAAAAAATTCAGATCTGATTTTTATTATGAAAGAGAATGTCATTTTTATGAGAAAGATTTAGATCTGATTTTATTATATGAAAAAATGATGCTTTAGGTGAAAAAGATTCAAATATGATTTTTATAACATGAAAAACAATGAACTGATGAAAAATATTCAGATCTGATTTTTATAATATGAAAAACAATGAGTTTAAAAGATAAAATTTAGATTTGGTTTTTATTGAGAAAACATGAACGAGCTTTAGAAATAAATTTTAGATCTAATCTATATGATGAAAAACTGAATGGATTTTGGAAATAAATTTCAGATCTGATTTTTATGGTGAAAACATGAATGGATTTTAGAAATAAATTTCAGGGCTGATTTTTATTAGGAAAACATGAATGGATTTTGGAAATAAATTTCAAAACTAGTTTTTGTGATAGAAAACATGTTTTGTGCATGAAACAATGGTAGATCTGAGATTCTAAATAGAAAATAGTGTGGGTGCCTTTTTGTGCTATTGGGTTAAGGCTTTCTATATGGGGTAGGAAAGTTGGGCCTAGCTCTCTTTACGGTATTTCCTTAGAACTAGTCTGTACACAAGACCAAACACTCCAAAAAAAAAGAGAAATATATATATATATATATATATATGTGTGTGTGTGTGTGTGTGTATATGTATATGTATATAGTAACAACAGAATAACTATTAGTCTGAAAATGTTAGCAGTTGAAATAAATAGTAATAACAACAAACATAATAACAAAAGTAAAAGGGTTCTCCACAAGATTTATACTAAAAAGAGCCCAAACTCCAACTCACTTAACCTTATTACCCTACAAGGCCATAAAGTTATGTAGTTTGGAGAATGGGTCAGAATAGCTGTTCTCTTGATTGAGATGACAGAGAGTATGGTTTTGTATGAGGGAGGGAAAAGGTTACCTAGTGATGCATGTTAGGTTTGTCGTGTATACTCTACTTTCTCAGCTCTCTATTTTGTTTTACGTTTCACTTTCTTTTCCTTTTTCTCTCTTCTTTCACTTTCAACTTCTTGTTCTGATTCTCTTGGTTACTGTGTTCTCCTTGTTATCATGCGTCCTTCTTCTAGTTCTATCTATCTTGTCCCCATATTCATGGTTACTATTCCTTTTGTAAAGTTGTAATTTACAACTATGTGTTTTGTTGGCTTTTATTCCATGCCAAATTTGATTATAATTATGTTCAATCTTTTGTACCCTGTATTTCATGTGGGATTTATTTGTAAGGGTTGTGTGTGTGAGAGAGAGAGTGTGTGAAGACTCAAGGCATTGAAGACTGAAGTGTTTTCACGGGTAGCTTGCAAGTAAGCATCCCGCGAAGTGATTCCTGTGCCCTACATATGACTGGAATGCAAAGAGTCAAGACAGAATGGAGACAGCTGTGTTTTGCCTGTGTCTTACGGGTAAGACCTTCCCGCGAGATACCTACGAAACATTCTGTTTTGCCAGACTATCATTTCTGATACACACTTTCTGTACCTACACTATTTATACCACATTACCCATAGATGTTGAGGAGTGCTTCAGAGAGAAAACCCTAGCCACAAACTTTGAGAGTTAGAAATTGTTATACCCACAATTTTCTACACATATGCTTGTGAATTTTTCTCAACTCCTACCTCTCCATTTCCATACCATTGAGAGGTTGATAGTTTAAACACTTACCGCACCCTTTCAAAGTGTTCAATGAGGTTTTGGTGCTACTGGGAAGCATTGGAAGAAGCCAAGCTTTGGCGAGTGCAATCGGATGTATTATGGGATCCCGAGAGCTAGACAAGACACGGTTCCGAGAAGCCTTGTTGGAGTAGGAGTTTGGAGGGCTTAAGTGCATCGGATAGATTAGGCTTGGAGGGTCTCTTGCTAACCCATGTATCCCAACAGATTGTCTAGTGGATCGATTACCGCTTGGAGGGCAGCGAAGAGGTTTTTCGCCGAGTTCTTCAGTCTCCTTTTTGATAACACATCGGCATTTTATCTTGTGTTTGCATTCTTCTTCCCTACACTTTTACCTTTCATTTTACTACTACGTTATAATGATTATGGGTTAGAGTAGTTTACATGTTTATCCGCTTGCATTTACTCTATTCCGCACTTAGTATAAGTTAGAGTAAAATCAATCAAGCCGTAACTTTAATTTGGGAGTGTAAATAGCTCTTGTGTTTTAACACATTTTCGAGCATTCACCTTTTATACCCAAGATCAAGCCTAGGAGATTTCCCTTCTTTACCCTTGTTTTCACCAACTATTTTGTCTACTATAGGCATTTAGTCAACACCCACAACGTACTATCCTGACCGTGTGCAGGTGGGTTCAATTCCACTACCTTCTGGCCGCTAGAAGTGGGTTTAGTCCCACTACTTGCTTAGTGACAAACTTCTTTACACTTTTGGGTAAAAACCAATCTAGCCATAATACCACTATCTCTCTCTTTCCCCTAACAACAAAACCTGATTAATCTCTCTTATCCTCATGCAAAGAATTGAGATTTTCATGTTAAGCATGTAAATAAATAATATTAAAAAAAATACCTAAGAACAAACACACAAGCATTCAGATCTACATTTTTACATGCAAAGAATCAAAATTTAAGAATAAGCATGCATAAAAATAAAACACAAGCTATGCCTGCACATATGAATCAAATCAAAGGGAGATTTCCATAGAAATAAGAGATAAGAGATCTCCCCAACCCCTAAGAAAAATACATTAAAATAGAAGAAATACTTGAAGGGAGAGTTCTACGAAAAATTCTAGTTTAGTGAAGATCAGAATTTTAAGAGAGCTTCAAGGAGTTCTTCTACGTTAAAGGGAAAAAGGGTTGCGGAATAATGGATAAGAAGCTGAATTTTCAGATCTGAAAACGTTCTAGTGTTTTGGTCATCTCTCTACTCAAAAATTGGATTGAGGTGAAATTTGGACAGCAGAATGAAAATTTAATTTCCTACTCCCTCCGTCCCACTTTGTTTGTCCTATTTGAAAAAGTCAAACTTTTTAAGGGAACATCATTTATTATCTTGTCTACCTTTTAAAAATATATAAGTTTCCTAAACTACCCTTAAATAAATTTATCAAGAAATTGAATTATTAATAAAATAGGGATATAATAGGAACATTAGTAAATTAATGACTTTTATTTTTAGAAATAGGACAATATTTTGGGACATCTCAAAATGGAATAGAGGACAAACAAAGTGGGACGGAGGGAGTACAATTTTGCCAGAAATAGCCTAGTACGAATTCTAACGTTTACTATGCCAAAATTGTCCTGCAACGTGAGTCTGAAACTACTCCTTAATTAGCTTGATTTTTAAGTGGTTTCAAGCCTAAAACTGTATTTGGATGAATTTTTAATGTATTTTCATGATAAAGCATATTCCAAAGTGATAATTAGGATTTTAAAAATAATTTTCTTGAAGATAACTACTTTAAAATCCTATTATCTGACAATCTTTAAATCTCATTAGCTTACTTATTTTAATCTCATGCAACAAACTATTTTTTAAGACAAAGACTCAACCAATCACAAAAATTCATTTAATTAATTATAATTAGTAACCAATCAAAATTAATTTCACTTAATCATGTGTGATAGGTTTCACCCAATTGAACGCATGCAGACTATTGAAATTTAATTTTGCGATATCTTTCAATCCAACTGTCTTATTAAGAATCTGAATGTATTGTTGTGAAATTTTAAAATACTTACAAGTGCACGAACTGTACCGAAATATAGTTTAATAAGAACGAGATCAAACCCACATGGACTTGTATGAACGTAGGAAAATTAATCAAACCTTAACCAAATTAATCAAACCTTAAATAAATCTAAGCAAATAATTAAACTAAGAAAAGATATTATTAAAGAAGTAAAAAGATGTAAACAATCAAGAGAAAAGAATTAAGGTTTTGGAATCCGCCTTGTTAATCCATATAAGCATATATTTATGATCATTAATTTTTCCCAATTACTGCATGATAATCTAGAATTCAATCTTGCTATCATGGAAAATATTATCATTAAAACCTTTGTTTTAAAAATCTAAAGCATGCTCTTCTTTGCTTCCTAGGTATAAAATCAAATCATCAATTGTATCCATTGACAAACAAATCACAAGATATATCCAATTCTAAAAATTAAATCATCAATTGTATCCATTGACAAAAAAATCACAAGAGATATCCAATTCTAAAATCAAGAACTAATAAACCAAGCATTCAATCAATTAAGATAAATCCAAAATCATGAGAAAAATATGATTGAACATTAAGAATTCTACCTTAGTCAATCGAGATGAAGCAAGAACAATTTAAATCATTAAAGAGCAACTGTTGTGAGAAAAATCAAATCACATAAATAAAACTAATAATCCTTAACAAGGTTTCATCCTCAAACCTAATTGAAAATTTAGCTACTTATAGTAATTGAAAGAAAACATAAAAATAATATAGTAAATATTAAAATAACAATAAAACTGTCACGGAGGAAAGCGCCATTGGCGGCTCCTTAGCCTCTCTAAATTTCTGCCATCACCAACCTCCGCTAAAGAGCCTTTAAATAGGTCAAGTAATCCTATTACAACTTGAATTCCCATTTGGAGAAAATCCCATGTTTTTAGGATTTATTAAGTGACATTTTTGGCCCATTTAACTTCCGAATTCAGACTTTTGGTAAACAACAAAGTTGTAGCCCTCTAATTTAGCTTTCCGGCCCAACTAGAATCATCTCAATTGGACATTGGAGTCGAAAGTTATGTTCAAAATACTAACTGATGTGCAAGCTAGAATCCTACTCCAAATTGGACTTGGACTTGGTGCAAATTTCTTTTGATTCCTTACTTGAATTGGACTTAAATTTAATTGGACTGTCCTATTTTGACTTCATTATGGATCTTGTAAAATTAAAGTCCATTATCCTTTTTCTTTGCACAAATCCGCTCATTTAATTTCATTCTCATCTTGTAGGTCTTCAAGTCAATATGGGCTCAGCCCACTTGAATTAGAATCTATCATTCTACCTCAAATAAAGCCCACTAGCATGTAAAACCTTTATAACCTATAAAACAAAGATAGACTATAATCAGTCACAAATCAACATACTAATAAGGCTAAAGATGCAAATATGGGGTCCTTATTGCATATATTTCATGCACATCATGTATCATTGTGATTGTCAAAAACTCAAGATCATTTTTATGACATGTGATGAATGAGTTAATGACTAAAATGTGACCATGATTTTTGGGTACTATTGACACCCCATTTTACAACCCGCATTTAACCTCACATAGAGGGTAAAAGAATAATTTCACCTTGGAGATAAGTATCTTAATTTTGGCCAATAGATCCTTAATTTCATTTCATCAAAATGGTCTTGATATTATAACGATCAAATTGACTGGCCATAGCCTTAATCGAACCATTAGATTGATAGTTATCATCAAATCAAGTTTTAATGGCCGAGATGCACTATCACAAATTAAGTCCGACTATATGTGAGTATGAACAATTAATTCTGACTAGTTATAATTATAATCAATTTGAAATTAATGACATGTTAGAATCTGATTGGCTAGGACTATAGCTTATGGTAATGTTACGCACACTTGATTAATTAGATAGTCAAACATTAATTATTCAATGAATAGTTTGTGTAATTATCTTTTTAATTGGGGTAAATTTGGGATTGATCAATTTTGATATGGAAGTAATTGGAGTCTATCAATGTTAGTTGGGGCCTATTAATGTTAATTATGCTGAAATTATTTTCCAACAAATGACCTCCGCTCACTTTTCGTTGATAGCTCTCAAACTATTTGGCATTTTGAGTGACATTAATTTTTCTAGAAACTAGACATTTGGGGCTTCAATTTGAGCACAAGAAGAGGCAATTCCGATCATCATTGAGAAAGATATGATTTTTCGAAGTTTTCATTGAGAACTTTCACAAGAGCTATGGAAAAAACTGAGGTTTTAATTATTTTGCTTGCTCATCACTCCCACCAACCTCCAATTTTAATGCGCCAGCCTTCCTTAAACTCTAAAATGGGGTCTAGGTTCATGATTATTTTTTATCCTTTGTCAACCCTCATTAAATACCCTTTCATTCATGTTTTCTCCATCACTACTATATAAACCCCCTGCCCTTTCCTCTATTCTAGAGACACAGAGAAACATCCTCTCTTCTCCCCTCTTTAGTTCTAGTGAAGAAGAGTTAGTCTTGTCATATCATGATCTTCTTGAGACTTAAGGTATTGAGTGAGATTCACTCTCTCTCCCTCTCCTAGTTCTCCTCCTCTACTTCACCCTTAGGACTTCCACCAAGAGTTTCTTCCTCCACCAAGAGTCTCTTCCTCCATCAAGTGGATCTTGCATGCAAATATAATCTATTTTCCTAACTTGTTTTTTATGTTGCTATAATGAGAATTTAAGATTAAAGCATGCTGGTGATTATTTAAATTCCTTGAATATGTTTGAATGTTCTTGATATTCTTAAATGTTCATATGCGTTCTTCACATGTTCTTGGTTGCTCTTCACATGTTCATGCATGACACTAGCTTTGATCTTAAATATACATCAAAAATATGAAAAACATGTTAGTTTCATAATTCTCTCAAATCCTTGAATATTGGATATCATCATTCACACACATTCACTAGAATTTATTTTTCAATCAAAATGTAATGATTAATAAATAAAATTAGATTTTACCACATGCATACACATTAAATTCAACATGCAAATTAATTGATAACATATTGGAAGATATGAGATGAATGTTGGCCACTATAGTCTAGAAGACCGGTTGCACCGAGCAAGGTGAGTGCCAACACATTCCCATCTTGTAACATAGCCTCCGAGCTTAAATCAATGGTTATTACATCAATGTTTATCCATGTAATTTCAATCTCTAGATTGTAACTAGGAAGCAAAACCATGTACTTTATCCTAGATTGTATCTAGGACCAAAGCCATATAATTTCCTATGGTCAATGTAAATTTAGTTTCAAATTAAAAAAATGATGAATTTTTCAATTATGATTTTTTATTTTATTTTTTTCCAATAATTAAATAAGTGGCGACTTTTTTGTAAAACCCTTAATCTAAAAGGAAAAATATAATCAGTCGAACCTCCATTTTGAGAGGCAATAACACAACTCCACCCATTCACGTGGGTCTGGCCCAATTCCAAAACAAGTCGAGGTGCAGTTTCTCACAAGTACATAAAATGACCATCCTATCATTTTCTAAGATTAAATTATGGGTGCAAAATGGGGTGTCTACACAAGGCTTCATTTTCTATTATCCCGCTATTCCATTATCCTGAAAATCTATCAAGGATTCACTTTTCTTTATCCTAACATTTTGTTATCCCGACAATCTCAATCATCAAAACTATTTTTGTTAAAAATAGTTGTTGGGATTTTTTAAAAAAAGTCTAATTGTTTCCAAGAATGATAGAAGTGAAATTAATTTCTCAAATTATCAAACTCTAAAAATGGCAAATGACCCTTCACAATCAAAACAAATACAACACAATCCATCATATATCAAAATAATTAATTAAGTTCATAATATCTAGGAACTTATTGCTCGTTATAACTTATAAAATGAATGGTATTTAATTTTCTAAAAATTTTACAAGTATGGAGAATAGAAGAAGATGTCATTTGATTGTGGATTTGTCAAAATTCTCCTCCAATAAAAAGATATTAAGTAAGGTTGTAACTCAAGGCTGAAATCAATTTTGTTGCAAAACTTTGTCATTTTCAAAATATGTAATTATGTTAATTTTTTTAGTGGGAGCTATAGCCTTAGGCTACAACTAAGTTTGTAGCCAAACTTATGTTACAAGGATAATAAAATGGTACGGGTATAATGGTATCAAGTATCAGTTAACACAAAAAATTCTACATTTAATATTTCACTTGGTAAAAAAATTTCTACATTAAATATCACTCTTTGCTTTTTTCTATATTGAATTTTCTAAATGATGACTTTTTTTTTAAGAAGGAAAGAATAAATTATGAAAGTTAAATGGATGAAGAAACATGCTTTGAGTTATATAAGAGCAAAATGTTCTCCAACCTCTTTAGTGGAAATATTTTTGGTGAATCCTCAAAGTAAAGGTCATTTTAATGATACAATTTATTTTAGGAAGAAAAAAAATTCAAAACTTTCTTAATTTCTTTCCTTACCATTCGTGCATGGAGTTCTCTCTGTTATGGCAACACGAGTTCCTCCCTCCCTTGGTCTATTACGAAGGATAATAATTTTGTTTTCTCACAAAATCATGGCTGATGATGTCGTTGACAATCTGAAAAAGATAAAGCTCACATCAGAGGAAGAAGAAATTATGGCTATATCGGATGAAGGAAGAGTAGAAGCTCTTGAGAGTTGTCAATTGAGTCTGATTGGCATATTCCTTACATGCAAACCCTTCAACAAGATGGTAGCCAAAAATACAATATGAAGGGCTTGGGGAGTTGATGACACAATGCAAATTTTAGAAGTGGGGTCGAACTTGTTTAAATTTAAGTTTCAATCTGAGTTTGAGATGAATCGAATTTTCAAGGGGGTCTTTGGACGTTTGATAACCAACTTCTCATGCTCCAACAATGGAAGAAAGGGATGACGATGGTAATATAATCATGGAGACAGCTTCGTTATGGGTTCAAATATGGGGTGCTCCCTTTGATATGTTTTCACCTCGAGTTGCTAAAGAGGTTGGGGGCAGATTGGGTGAGGTTGAAGAGATGGAATGGAAGAGGAAGAAGGATGATATTAACCTGTTTATGCGTGTTAGGGTTGCTCTGCCTATATCAAAGCCTCTTAGACATGGAGGGTTCCTGGCTGGGTTGGATGGAGAGCGGTCTTGGGTGACATTCAAGTATGAACGACTCCCTATGTTCTGTCATTATTGTGGGATATTAAGACATGATTTAAAACACTATGTAGTACACTTTGTGGTGGAGAAGAATGGTGGAAATATTGTTTATCAGTATGGGGATTTCTTAAGGGCAGCAAGTGCTCAACCACGGGGTCCAGTTCATCAATATTCTAATCCTAAATCCTTTACGGAGGAGGGTGTAGGTAATGGTAAGGTACAAGATCCAGTTCCGATGGCTAATTCCAAACAAACGGCGGCTGAAGCAAGAAACATAAACCCTTGGGTGAATGATGAAGTTGAAGCCGAGAATATAGGGACTCTTACGGATTCCATGCAAGTTGATGGCGTGTTTGGTGAAAACTGTACTAATGTGGAGGAGCATAACTCTGGGGCAGTAAATTCAAGGCCGGATATTCAGCTATCATTAAATGGCATGCCTAATTTGAATATGTGGACTGAGAAAGAATTCAAATGTGCTATTATGGATGAGGTGCAAGTAGTGTCTAGGCCAGAGGAGTTTCTTGAGCACGTGCCCCTCAATAATCAGCTATCTACAGATAGAGCTGGGCTACATAATACAAAGCCCAAAACTACATGGACCCAATTTAACAGAATGGAGTTTGGTCTTGGTGGATTAGCCCGTGCAATTACACTCCCAACACTTGGGAAGAGAGACATGAGTTATGCTATTGGTGAGCAGGTTGATGAGAATGAAAATAAGAGAGGGAAGGTAGTCAATGAGGAAGGATTTTCAAAAGATTTATCTCGGTGGGGTTGGACAGCCACCCTTGCCGGAAGCAATGAGACTGTTAAGCTGAAACTGCCAAGGGCTTGGGAACCCTTGGACAGGTCGTAGCCTTCGCAAGATTGTGAGGGAACAAGCTCCCACAATCTGTTTTCTGATGGAGACAAGACTGGATAAAGATGGATTTGAAAATTTATATGGTAATTTGCCGTATCAGAATAATATTATTGTGAAGCATCCTGATTCGAGTGGAGGATTAGCACTTTTGTGGAAAAATTCTATCACATTGGAAGTCATCAACTACACTGTGAACCATGTTTTGGCTATAGTTACGGAGGAAGATGGCTTTAAATGGTTTCTAACTTGTTTCTATGGATGGCCGGAGGCTCAACAAAAGGAAAAATCTTGGAGATTGTTGGAATATTTGAAGACCTTTATGGATAGACCTTGGCTGGTTGTAGGGTATTTTAACGCTTTTTTACATGCTTCTGAGAAGAAAAGTGAAAGACCACCACAATATTCACAGGTTGATGCATTCAGGGTTGCTTTGGAGTTTTGTCAGCTTCAGGATCTAGGTTATAAAGGATATCCCTTTACATGGAATAATAGAAGACCGGGTGAGGCAAATACTAAAATCAGATTGGATAGAGCAATGGCCAATAAAGACTGGATTGGGAAATTTCAAATGAGCAAAGTTTTGCACCTTTCAGCTCATGCTTCGGATCATTCACCAATTATTTTGCAGGTTCAATCTTTTGTTCCTCAAAGACAATTTGTGGTTCAAAATTAATGAAGTGGGGCTTGGCAAGAATAACTCCAGATGAAGAAGCTATTAAACAAATTCAGAAGAGGCTGGACAGATTAAATGAAGAGGAGATGACTTCTGACAGTAAGGCCGAATATTTAGAGCTGAACAAAAAGATGGATGAGCTTCTCCAAAAATAGGAAATTTATTGGGCTCAAAGGTCTAGAATTTCATGGTTGAAGCATGGTGATAAAAATACTTAGTTCTTTCACTCAAGGGCTTCACAAAGGAGGAGAAAGAATCATATCCGAGGTATCAAAAATGGCCAAGGGCAATGGGTGGAAGAATTAGAAGAGGTGGTGATAGTTGCCTCTGATTACTTTGAAAACCTATTTCATGTAGGAGCATGTGACCGGATGGAGGAGTGCCTAGATGTTGTTCCACAGATGGTGACTGAAGAAATGTAGGAGGCTTTGTCTAGGGAGTTTATTGCAGAAGAAGTTAAAGTGGCCTTATTTTAGATGGGACCTACAAGCTCCAGGACCTGATGGAATGAACGCCCTTTTCTTTCAAAAATTCTAGCACATAGTTGGTGATGATGTTGTTATGGCTGTTTTAGAATTTTTAAATAATGGTAACATGCTACCTAAGATAAATCACACAAACATAGTTCTTATTCCGAAAGTGAAAAATCCTGAAAAAATTTCTGATTTTAGACCGATAAGTTCATGTAATGTGATTTATAAGATTATGTCAAAAGTATTGGCAAACAAATTGAAACAGGTACTTCCATATATAGTTTCGCCCACTCAAAGTGTCTTTGTACCGGGGAGACTAATCACAGATAATGTCTTGGTGGCCTATGAAACACTACATACAATGCATGCTAGGAAGAAGGGGAAGAAAAGGTCTTTGGCATTGAAATTGGATGTCAGTAAAGCCTATGATCGTGTGGAGTAGCAGTTTCTTTAGGGGATTATGGAAAAGATGGGTTTCCCAGCATTGTGGATAGAGAGGGTGATGAATTGTGTCACTACTCCAACTTTCTCTATTTTGGTGAATGGTAAACCTTATGGGATGATACATCCATCAAGAGTAATACGACAAGGTGATCCATTATCACCTTATCTATTTCTATTATGTGCAAAAGGCTTTACGTCTCTATTAACAAAAGCAGAAATTGAAGGGAGGATTAAAGGGGTTTCCATATGTAGAGGGGCACCTAGAATTACCAATCTACTATTTGCTGATGATTCATTGTTGTTTTGTCAAGCTATACAAAATGAAGGGCAAGCTATAATGGAAATTCTTCAAACATATGCACAGGCTTCAGGGCAATGTGTAAATTTGGAGAAATCTTCAGTTTATTTCAACAGTAATACCACAGGCAGTCAAAGGCAACAGATTCTGCAGATTCTGAGGGTGAAGGAGGTGGAGAGATTTGAATCTTATCTAGGGCTGCCAACATTGATCGGAAGAGCTAAGTATCATACTTTTTCTTATGTAAAAGACCAAATCTGGAAGAAGCTGCAAGGATGGAAAGGTATGTTGTTATCTAGAGCTGAAAAGGAAATTTTGATAAAGGTGGTGGCCCAATCTATCCCTACTTACACCATGGGTGTGTTCTAGCTTCCTATGAAACTATGTGATGAACTGAATGGTATGTGTGCTAGATTCTGGTGGGTTCGAGTAGGTGAGGAAAGGAAAATCCATTGGAAAAGGTGGGATAAGTTGTCAATTTCAAAGAAGGAGGGTGGAATGGGTTTTCAAGATTTGAGAGATTTTAATTTAGCCATGTTGGCTAAACAAGGCTGGAGATTGATCTAGGGAATGATTCTTTGCTATATAGGTGTTTCAAAGTAAGATATTTCCCTCGATCTTCCTTTCTAGAGGCCAAAGAATCAACTAGTTGTTCCTATGTGTGGAGAAGTATGATGGTTGCCTTGCCTATTCTTAGATTGGGTTCTTGTTGGAGGGTTGGTAATGGGTCTTCCATAAGTGTTGTAGGGGATAGGTGGCTTTCTAACCATCCCACAAATAAAATCATGCATCCAAGACATGAGCTAGTTGAAGATTTAGCAGTATCAGATTTGATTAATCTAGAGTTGCATGCATGGAGAAGAGACATGATCATGGGAATGTTTCTCAGAGAAGATGCCAAAGCTATATGTAGAATCCCCCTCAGTCGAAGATCTGTTCCAGATTCAATTATTTGGCTACACAACAAGAATGGTAAATTTGCTGTTAAGTCTGCATATAAGCTTGCTAGACGGACTCAACTTCATGGAGATAAGGCTGAGACTTCAAGTGGCTATGCTGGGAAAAAAATTTGGCCAGTCTTGTGGAAGCTCAAAATTCCAAATAAAGTCAAAATATTTGGATGGAGAGCTTGCCATGATATATTACCAACATCCTACAATCTGTCATGTCGGAGGATCATAACTGAGCATAATCGTCAACTATGTACTAGAGAGGTGGAGACAACAACTCATGCATTGTGGGAATGTGCTACGGTGCAAGATGTATGGGCTGGCAGCATTTCGAAGTTGCAGAAAGGACCCTCTTTTTTTCGTGATACACTTCAACTAATGGAGTTTCTAGTGGACAGGTTAACAGTTGAGGAGTTGGAGCTGTTCTGGGTGCAGGCGTGGTTTATATGGAACCAGCAAAACTGTGTTGTGCATGAGGGTCAATTAAAGGATCCTAAATGCCTCAACAAGCAAGCAAAGGACTTCGTTCTGGAATTTCAGCAAGCCAAGGTGCAATTGACAGTGTCTCGGACTGAGTAAATTAATTCTGACCAATGGCAACCTCCACCGCCAAATGTATACAAGCTAAACTTTGATGTTGCAGTGTTTTTAGGGCTGGACAAAATAGGTATAGGCACTATTATTCGAAATGATAAGGGGGAGGTTATGGCCGCAATGTCTGCTATCGAACCAAGTGTAGAAAACAGTGAAGAAGCCAAGTTGATGGCCTGCAGAAGATCCTTGGAGTTTGCCGTGGATGCTAGGTTTACAAGTTTGATAATTGAGGGTGATAATGCTAATGTCATACAAGCCATTTCTTCATCTCTGCCTAACCATTCCATTCTTGGCTGTGTGGTGGATGATATTTGCCATTTGATATAGGGGTTATATTGGGCTAGGACTAATCAGATTAGAAGGGGAGGAAATACAGTGGCACATGTTCTTACCCAATATGCTAGAAATTTAGATGAGGATTTAGTTTGGTTAGAGGATTCTCCTCCACTTGCCTTGGCAACCTTGTATCATGATGCTTCATTATTATAATTGAATGAAAGTTTCCTATTCAAAAAAAAAAAAAAAAAAGGTTATGGAAAAAAAAAAAACCCAAATTTATAATGAAAAAGATAAGGAAAGAAATTAAGAAAGTTTTGAAATTTTTTTTTCTTCCTAAAATAAATTGTATCATTAAAATGACCTTTACTTTGAGGATTCGCCAAAAATATTTCCACTAAAGAGGTTGGAGAACATTTTGCTCTTATATAACTCAAAGCGTATCATTAAAATGACCTTTACTTTGAGGATTTGCCAAAAATATTTCCACTAAAGAGGTTGGAGAACATTTTGCTTTTATATAACTCAAAGCATGTTTCTTCATCCATTTAACTTTCATAATTTATTCTTTCCTTCTTAAAAAAAAAGTCATCATTTAGAAAATTCAATATAGAAAAAAGCAAAGAGTGATATTTAATGTAGAAATTTTTTTACCAAGTGAAATATTAAATGTAGAATTTTTTGTGTTAATTGATACTTGATACCATTATACCTGTACCATTTTATTATCCTTGTAACATAAGTTTGGCTACAAACTTAGTTGTAGCCTAAGGCTACAGCTCCCACTAAAAAAATTAACATAATTACATATTTTGAAAATGACAAAGTTTTGCAACAAAATTGATTGTAGTCTTAAGTTAGAACCTTACTTAATATCTTTTTATTGGAGAAGAATTTTGACAAATCCACAATTAGATGACATCTTTTTCTATTCTCCATACTTGTAAAATTTTTAGAAAATTAAAGATCAATAGCTATATCATCAATAAATTTCTTAAATTGCAAGTTTTTGTAGTTTAAAATTATGCATTGAAAATAAAATTATAGATCACTAGCCTCTAAGCATGCGCATTGCACGTGCTCAGAAGCTCTTTTTTTTCTTTTTTCTTTTTTTGTAACGGTTAATAATTTGTATCTGTAGGGACTGGATTTGGATTGATCCCAAAACCGAATTAGGCTCAAACCCCCGTGGCTCAAGCAATGAATTTATAGAGCGTGGATAGAATAACTAGATTTATCCTAGAAGAAAAAACGATTAGACTTAACAACTCAAGACAGTTTGACACAAATAAGATTAGAGAATTTATTGTTGGAACAAATTAAGTAGTTGGTTTTATATAGTTTTCTTCAAAATAAAATTATATAAGAGTTCCAATCCCCTCTCTCAGTGCATTCATCCGGGTAATATACTGCAATCTTGGTGTCATCCTTACCACACACGTGTAGGTTAGATTCAAGGGACTCCTCACTACAACAAAATGTATTTTTAGTGACGAAAATTAGTAAGGAAATATTTTTCTTCACTAAAAATACAGCTTTAGTGATGAAATATGAATTTCGTCACTAATAATGAAAAAAATTATAACATTTTGTGACGAAAAATAAATTTCGTCACTATTGTGATCTGAAAAATAGGCGCCAATGGAGGGAAATTTTGGCGCGAGTTTAATTAATCTATAGTGACGAAATATTCAACTTTTAGTGATGAAATATTTCGCATTGTAGATATTACTATGGATAGTATTAGTGACGAAAATCTTTTCGTCACTATAAGGAAGAATTAGTGACGAAAAATATTCGTCACTAAAAATAATAATAAGTTTGCACTTCTATGTTTTTAGAGACGAAATTCATATTTCGTCACTAAAAGTATGATTTAGTGACGAAATATGAATTTTGCCTCTAAAAATCTTAACATGGCCTGGTCTTTAGTGACGAAACTGGAATTCGTCACTAAAGACACCTAATTTCAATAACCAGCCCACCCAAAAAAACCAAAGAGCCACAAAACAAATCGTCACTTTTTCGGTAAAAAAAAAAAATACTCAGCTCCTTTAGGCGATGACGACTCCAACCACCGTCGTCGTTGAGCTCAGCCGTCGCCGATTAAACTCAACGGCGACGCTTTAGCTCGTGACGGTTGCAAATAAACCGTTGCCGTTAAATATACACCGATACCCACTCCAAATCGTCGATACCCACTCCAAATCGCGACCCTTCACATTTCTTCAAACCGACGACGATTCGACTTCCGGCGACCCTTCGCATTCCTTACCGTCGCCAAAACCCAGCCTCACTGTCACAATGGTTCGCTGGCTTCAGATCGCAACGGTTCGCTCGCTTCACCGTCGCCAAAACCCAGCTTCAGCTCACAATAGTTGCAAATAAATTGTTGCTGTCGCCTTCCTTTAGACGCAATCGCGACGATTCAGCTCCCAAACGCTTCCGGCGATGCTTCGACTTCCGGCAACCCTTCGCATTCCTTACCATCACCAAAACCTAGCCTCACCATCGTGACGATTTGCTCGCTTCAGATCGCGATGGTTCGCTCGCTTCACCATCACCTTCCTTCAAACGCAATCGCAACTCTTCATCCTTCGCGATGCTTCCGGCAACGTTTCATCCTTCAGCAACGCTTCATCCTTTGTGACGCTTTCAGGTTTTTTTTTTTTTTTTTTTTTTCCTTTTGAGTTAATTTTTTTTGTTAATTTTTGTTTCTAAACGCTTGATGTTAATTTTTCTACTTAGGAAAGGTGTTAAGGAGACCAAGGACAAGGTTGTTGTTGGAAAAACTAAAGTTGAAGAGGTAGTTTTTGCTCAAATAGCCTGTTAATGCAGAATACTAATTTTGAGTGTGATTTGAGATTATTTAATGCATTTGCAATTTGAAGAATTTTGGAATTGTGTTAGTGATATTTATAATTTGATATGCTATTATGGTTTGGTTCCTAATTTTGAAAAAAGTATTGTTGTTTATGATATATACATAGGATTAATTAATTATATGCGAGTATGTTGAGGTACTAAATTAACTTTGGCCGTCCAAAAAATCCTTACTTTTGAGTTTAGTGGGTCGTCTTGAAATTGTAAAAAGCATTTATTTTTAGTGATTGCTTGTGATTTTTTGATGTCCAGGTTTGAACTGAAGTACTGCAGGTTCTGGTTCCTAATGTGATCAAAATTTGAGGGTCATGGTGTTTTCTATTCAATCTAATTGTCTGATAAGAATGTCATTGATTGGACCAACAAATTTGAAGTTTGATTTGCACAATTTATGTGGATTTATATATGCACTTGAATATATGTTAATAATTTTAAGTGTGGAATTGATTGCTTGGGGGCAATAGGCACGGATATATAGGGAGTTTAGTATATTTGTTTAGGTCAAATTTGTATGCGTGTAACCTTCAGATATTTATTTTAACAATGCTAGTCTGTCCTGTTTGGTAACTAAGTTTGGGGGTTCCCATGAATCCTTGCTGCTTATTATGAATTAAGTCCCTATGGTCATTGTCAGCCAATCCCTCTTTGTTTATTAATAGAAGATATAACTCTAGTTAGAGTTAATGGAGTTGAATTTAGAGGCTTTTTTGTTATATGTAACTTATACCAAGATGGGTCATGATCTATGATTTTAGTGTACAACTTGAAATGAAATTTAAATCACACTGTTTTTTTGCATTTAGTCTACAACTGTGTCATATTGTTTTATATAAAAATTTAGGGTGCCACCAAAAGATTTTGATGTGAAGATAAAGAATATGTATTTTAAATTTGGTCCACTAAAAGTTATCTTTCTTTTATCTCCAGCTCTCTTTCTCTTTGGTGACTGAAGAAATTGTAAAGAACAAGGCGAAGAACACAAGTTAACTTTGGATTTTTTCTGAAAGTTGTAAACTTAGCTTGAGCAAAGTAAGTATATTCTAGTTAAAAACTTATAGAACTCTATATATACTTGTGATGTTGGAAATTTGTTTTGTGGTGGGTTGTTGTGTTGAAGCAAGCAGGTGGCTTGCATGGTGTTATAAGGTGATTTAAATTATTATTGGGAGTGTTTTTAATTTCTTGCAAATGTGAATGAAACTTGTTGATTAGTAGCAATTGTGTTCTTTTATTCAATTTCAATACTTGTAAGTATTATACTTGTGATGTTGGAAATTTGTTTTGTGGTGGGTTGTTGTGTTGGAGCAAGCGGGTGGCTTGCATGGTGTTATAAGGTGATTTAAATTAATATTGGGAGTGTTTTTAATTTCTTACAGATTTGAATGAAACTTGTTGATTAGTAGCAATTGTGTTCTTTTATTCAATTTCAATACTTTTAAGTATTATACTTGTGATGTTGGAAATTTGTTTTGTGGTGGGTTGTTGTGTTGGAGCAAGCCAGTGGCTTGCATGGTGTTATAAGGTGATTTAAATTAATATTGGGAGTGTTTTTAATTTCTTGCAAATTTGAATGAAACTTGTTGATTAGTAGCAATTGTGTTCTTTTATTCAATTTCAATACTTTTAAGTATTATACTTGTGATGTTGGAAATTTGTTTTGTGTTGGGTTGTTGTGTTGGAGCAAGTCGGTAGCTTGCATGATGTTATAAGGTGATTTAAATTCATATTGGAAGTGTTTTTAATTTCTTGCAAATGTGAATGAAACTTGTTGATTAGTAGCAATTGTGTTCTTTTATTCAATTTCAATACTTGTAAGTATTATAGTTGTGATGTTGGAAATTTGTTTTGTGGTGGGTTATTGTGTTGAAGCAAGCGGGTGGCTTGTGTGATGTTATAAGTTCGTTTAAATTCATATTGGGAGTGTATATTTGTGTGTGCAATGTATATTTATTTAAGTATTAATATAGACTTGTGCATTCATGAATAGGATAGAACTTTATCTAAGTAGCTTATAGACTTAGATGTTTTACATTATGCATGAGTTGTCCTTATTTTACTAAAGTAGCATTCATCTTGTAATTGTAGTCAAACATGGATAAAAGTTGGATGGTAATGGGTAAAACACCCGATGGCAGATTAAGTCATCTATATATTGAAGGGGTCAATGCATTTATTAATTTTGCAAGAGTAGTTGTGGACTTGAGTGGTAATATTCTGTGCCTGTGTATTCACTGTGGGAATTGCTATCGACAATCTCTTAATACTGTGCGTATCCATTTGTTTCATCGTGGGATTATGCAATCTTACGTTAATTGGTATAATCATGGAGAACCTCATGTATTGAACGAGAACATTCATGATAATGAAATGTCAGATGGTGATCATATGGATGGTATTGATGCCTTGGTAGGTGACCGAATTAGAGGGGAACCAATAAATGCAACCAAAGATGAGAAGGTGCATCATTTTGACAAACTTGCAAAGCGTGAGTTATATCCGGGTTGCACTGATTATAGTATCTTGAAGTTTGTTATTGAGATGTTGAATGTAAAGGTAATGACCAACTTGAGTAATAAGAGACTAGATATGATGCTAGAATTGCTGACGAAGGTTTTACGAAAAGGTAACTTGGTTCCAAGGTCAACTTATGAAGCAAAGAAGATATTACGTGACTTAGGCATGTCATACGAGCATATAGATGCATGCAAAAATGATTGTGCACTATTTTAGAAGAAAAATCAAAACTTTAAATTTGTAAAATTTAATATTAAATATGAAATACACCAAAATAATCAAAACTTAAATGGAGGGCATTCTCATTGGTAGAAATCTCATAGTGCGGCACAATAATGCAAATGCAAACAATGAAACGTGGCTGAAAATCACAATGAGTTGTCCTTGTTAATCTACATGTATGAAGAAGAGTTGGATCATTATTATTCATTCTAGAAAAGAAATTAAAAACGTCAATGGTCTCAATAAAGAAAACTTGCAACGATGAACCATATTCAGAAGCTTTGAAAAGTAAAATTGGATTCATTAACCATCGAGCTTATTTGCCTATGGAACATCGTTGGAGACATAGTCGGTTGCATAATAGTTTATCAGAGAAACGGAAGAGATCTTTAGAGTTACAAGTGAGAAAAATACAAGAGCAGCTAGATAGAATGCCAAATATAATTTTAGGAAAGCATCCAAGTAATAAAAAGAGACAACTTATTGGGGAGCCAAATTGGTCAAAGGTAAGTATTTTGTACCAGTTTCCATATTGGAAGAATAAGAAACTTAAGCACAACATTGATGTCATGCATGTGGAGAAGAACATTAGTGAGAGTACTTACGGTACTTTGTTGGGCATTGAGGGGAGAAATAAGGATACTGACAAGGCACGGATAGACTTGCAAAATATGAACTTTAGGCACACATTGCATTTGAAACAACGTCCTGATGGATCATATGACAAGCCTCAGGCTTTTTTTTTATTAAGCCCAAATGAAAGGGATGGTTTCTATGACCTTTTTAAATTAGTCAAGTATCTGGATGGCTATGCAGCCAATATATCAAGGTCAGTGAATGCAAAAAATGGTAGATTATCTGGTTTGAAAAGCCATGACTGTCATGTGTTACTACAACGAATTCTTCCAATTGGGTTGCGAGGGTTTACACATAAAGACATTAGTATTGTATTGTTTGAGTTGGGCAGGTTCTTCCAAGACTTATGCTCAAGGACCCTAAAGCGGAGTGAATTGGAGAAACTAGAAGAACGTATAGTTGTTATATTATGCAAGATTGAGAGGTTTTTTCCTCCAACATTCTTTGATGTTATGGTCTACCTTGCTGTTCACTTGCCTCGAGAAGCAATTCTAAGAGGTCCAGTACAATATCGGTGGATGTACCTTATTGAAAGATAATTAGATCCTTTGATGCATCCATCAATTGCATTTTTCCCATGTGGTATAAAATCACATAATGTGCGTATTTTTTCCTCGTAGGTACCTTGGAAAATTGAAAAGATACGTTTCAAACCAAGCTCAGCCAGAAGGTTCGATTACAGAGGCTTACATTCTCAAAGAATGTATTAACAACTGGTCTTTGTATATTGATGGAATTGAAACTGTGCATAATCGAAGAGAAAGAAATGAAGATTTAGGTGAATCTAGTAAAGGATTGATGGTTTTTTCACAAACTGCCCAACCTACAGGTAGTAGGCAGAATGATGGCAACTTGTCTCGTGCATTACTTGATACTGCTCATTGGTACTTGTTATACAATAGTCCTGAGCTAGAGCCTTATTTAAAGTATGTGATTTTATATGCATATATTGTTTGATCAAATTTTGAATATTATCTGCAATGCTTAGTTGAAAATAAATCACCTTATTTTTAACAGTGAACACAAAAGCACATTGCATAATCTTAATGGAGAAGCCATAACTCAAATCCAACGATAAGAGTTTCCCAACTGGTTCAAAGAATGTGTAAGACATTTGAAATTTAATCACACACTAATAAAAATTAAACATTTAAAAGTTTCTTCATTGTTTATTACTAATTAATATCACTTGTTTTATGTCATTATAGATGAATAGATTGAAAGTTAACAAGTCACCAGAAGTTACTAAACAATTATGGTCATTAGTAAATGGTCCTAAGCCACATGTGAAAGAATACATAGTTTGTATGGTCAATGGTGTAAAGTTCCATACAATAGACCTAGACAATCATCGTGTAACCCAAAACAGTGGTGTATGTATCGAAAGGGATCATGAGGGAGAAATGCACGACTTCTATGGTCATGTGTGCAAAATTTGGGAATTGGAGTATATGTTTCGCCATAAAGTTGTTTTGTTCTAGTGGTACAATACTGGTACCAATGGTCGAAGGAGAACGATAAGAACCGATGCACACTACACAAGCATTGATGTTACAAGTCGGTGGTATGAAAATGACCCTTTTATACTTCCTAGTCAAGCGAGACAAGTTTTTTACCTTCAAGATACCAAATTGGGTGAACCTTGGAAAATTGTGCAATCCATCCAACATAGGGGAGTGTTTGATGTCCCGGAAGTCAGAGGTGGAGAATCCAATGATAATACAGAAGATAATGATGCATTCCAACAAGAAGCAATTGTTGATGTTGTCTCTATTAATGTTGAGGACAATATTATTGACTATTGTATAGGTGATGTTGAAACTGAGGTTGTTCTTGAAGGAGGAACTTCAAGAGATGCTAATGAAAATGAAGAGCATGACATACCTGATGTTGATCTTGATATGGATTATGATATGTAGAGTTCATAACAATTGTCTTAAATATTGTGTGGTTGTCTTAAAGTTTTATGCTTGTCTAAGTAGCAATTGTTTTGTAATTGTTTTAAACTTGATATAGATATTGATGTGGTCATTTGTTGTGTTGAGTTAGTAGTAATTGTGTTGAAATTTAGCACTTGTGAATTACTTAATATGTATAATGGTGTAGACCATGATATGTAAAGTTAGTAGTAATTGTTATTGAGATGTTTTGTACTTATCTTGAACTTGATATGGATATTGATATGGTCATTTGTTGTGTTAAGTTAGTAGCAATTGTGTTTAAATTTTGCACTTATGAATTACTTGATGTTAAGTTAGTAGCAATTGTACTTATTTTTCATGTCAATACATAGTTTCAAAAAATGCTTAAAAAAGCCAAATACACGTAATATACCGAGGTATGAGATGGCAAGATTGGATATAATGAGGCAAAACCAAGAGATAATTGATGCTTTGGGATTGAAGCACATCTCAACTTCTCTAAAGGATTATGCTCAGTCCAACTGTGCAAAAGGGAAAAGAAGTAGAGCTAGTATTGTGGTAGATGATGCTTATGTACCACCTATTGGTGACGATGACAATGATGATGAGTCATCTAATTCTGTAATCCATAAGGTATAATAGATGTTCCATAGGGTACAACAGATGATGATAACTTTATTGTTCCATTACTTGTAATGACTTTGTTGTTCCATTATATGTATGTTACTTACAAATGGCACCAGGACGACTTACATGCTCGCGAGGTGAGGCATCTATCCGGGTGATCAGATCTACGATCCAATCTACGAAAACACCTAATGAAGCAAATCCTCCCGCCCAAAGTTCTTCTAGTGCGGAGACGCAGACTACTGGCACATTAACTAGCATGATTGGTAATTATATAGAACATACTAAATTACAATTGCACCTTTTTTTTTTATTGAGATTATACTTCACTTAATTTAGCTATAATATACATAAAATTTATAATTTTTTAACATTAATAATGTTTAAATAGGATCTGCTAGCAAAACTACCCGTGGAGCAACACGTGGTATAGCAGTACGGGCACTTGTTGAAAAAAGTGGTAAGCTGCCAGTACTTATAGTTACAGATTATGATGCTCCTATTGGGAAGAATGCGTGCAAGCTTGTCAATCACGTTGGTGTACAAGTGCGAAGTACTTTGTCCAGTTACAATATGAAAAATTGGAAAAATGTTGATGCTGCTACTAGAGATGTGGTGCTTCAAAATATCACGATAAATTTATATTGATAACGTCTAACTCGTCTAATTCATATAATAATATTTTTTATAATACATATACACTTCATTTTACAGGATCAGTTTGAGCTAGAAGGAGATTCTAACTTGGAAACGAAAACATTAAATAAAAAATGTGGAAGATTATTGAGTTCCAACTCCTACAAGTTGCATCAGGCTTATAAAAAGCTCAAACAATCTCATGGTGCTGACTATGCAAGAAGCCACCTGCAAATGAATACCACGAAGAAGTAGTGGGCTGAACTCATTGATGGGAGATGGACCAATGAGGATTGGCTGGTAAATTATTTATGCGTATATTATTATTATCCAATGTTTAACCGGATATTATGTTGTCAACTGATTAGGTTAATTTTTAGATAAAGTAAATGTATACTGTTTTATTTATGATCTAATAATATCTTGAATGTTGTTTATTAGAAAAAAATCAAGAAAGAACTCTGAAAATAGGAATAAAACTAAAGGCAAACATAGATGCGAGACAAAGGCACTTACTGCTAGGATTGATGAGGAGGTGCGTATTTTTTCATTTTCTTAAGCCTTAGTATATTGCATGTTGTGATTAATTAAGTATATCTATCTAACACTTGAATGTTAATTAATCAGACAAATAATAATGATGGTCAAGTTCCTGAATTGGCAAAAATCTTCAAAGATGTTCATTTCGATCCAAATACAAATATGTGGATACATCCTGAGGATGAAGCAACATATGTATGTGTTTCATTCCATCCCTATCATGTTTGTAAAGCTATAACATATGTAGTATTAATGTTTTGATTGTTTCTCTCTCTTTCAAATGATAGGAAAAATATTCTCAAAGTGCAAGCGGATCATTGTCAAGATCCTGATGCAATTCCCCTTACACAAGAGGAGATCTCAAACTTGGTGTTTAAGAAGAAGTCTGGTATTGTAAAAGGACTTGGCATGAGACCTTCCTATTCTCTAGTAACCACCGCCTCCTCTAATTCATCGGTGGAGTACATCCAACGGTTAGAAAATGAGATAATTGAGCTCAAAGAGGCAAGAGCTAGAGATCAAGAGGAGCGAGCTAAGGACCAAGAGGCACGAACTAAGCAAGATGAGGTCTAAAAGAATATTCTTAACTTTTTGAGGAGCAAGGGTTATGATGATGCTCTTACTTATGGAGGTGGTTCAACTTCAAGTTAAAACACTTTTTGGATAGTACTTTATTTGCTTTCTACAATTTATATATTAGGTGTGGTTACTCTTAATACATTGTTAGAAATGTTTCTTATAACATAGTTAATGTTTTTACTTTACGATTTTAACGAAGTATTGTTTTTATATTTGTGCAGATTTCTTATTGGTGGCTTTTAGAGGATTTACTTTTGGCATTTGTAGGAACCGAAGGTGAGACTGTTGGGCTTGAACTCACTTGGGCTCACAATTTATTTGTAGAGTGGGCTTCAAGATTTCCTACTCTGGGTCGTTCTCGACAAAGAGACTCAAAGCAATATTCATTCTCTCTTCCTCTTTGACTGTTTTTCTCTCTTTTTTCTAAACCCCTTCCTCTTCCCAAACTTCTGCTATTTATAGCTAAGGTTAGTGGGGAGATTATGATTACAGCCACCGCTAGTGCTATTGAAGGTCCAATATTATCTGCTTTAAGTGGGTGTTTAGGTGAGAGTGGGATGCAACAATTATGGCCTTGGAACTTGATTCCAGCTTAGTCGATTGTGCTCGGTAATGCAGTTTCCCGAGCATTTCATGATTTCCCGGACATGGTTCATATGCTTGTTCGGGAAAACTTATGTCGAACACTTCTCAGGATTCAAGACCCAAAACTTTTTTTTACATGAAGGCAGTTTCAAGAAAGGCTTAAGGCAATGGGGCCGTTCCGTTGGGCCTGGGCCCAGGGCCCATATTGGTCTTGGAATCTCGGTACCGTACATTAGCCCCCCCCCTTGATTCATACCCGGTTGCCGAGAAGAATCAAAGAGCTGGCCAAGCTTTTTGATCTCGGAGATCTTATGACTTGGGACTCGTGGTTATGGTTTCTCATTAATGCTCATCTCAAAAGACATGCCGTTTCGCGGCGTCAGGTACAGTTGTCATTATTGCCTGACGGTTCGTGAACCGAAGCGGCGCATGTATCGGTTACCTTTGGTATTCGCAAGGCCGTTCGTAAATCGTGCCCATTTATTGTTTGATTAAATGTTTCTTTGCCCCCTTTTTGACTCTATAAATAGTTTCCCTCAGAACATTCTTTCATTTTTCCTCCACCTCTAATTTTTTGGGCTTACTCTCTGCCGACCAACTCTCTGTGCGCTTACTCACCTGCCCAGTGTTCCTTTCCTCCTTAGAACCCAAAGTAAGTTTTCTTCCCCTTCCTATTCCTTCAGCTTTATTTTTTCAAGTTCCCTTTCATAGCATTAAGCGTCATAGATGGGTTACTCTTATCTTCTAGAGTCCCCGGCTGCCTTGGCCACCTTTAGAAGCAAATTTAGTATTCTCGATGACGTGGAAGTGGCTTACTACCATGAGAGTGATATTGCTCTCCACCGAGGATTAGGTATAGCCTTCTTTCCTCTGATGTCAATCTTAGAGGGTGGGGTTAGGTTCCCCGTGGATCCCCTTTTGACAGATACACTTAGGTACTACGGGCTGTGTCCCGACCAGCTTCCCCCCAACTTTTACCGGGTAGTTAGCTGCGTCAGTAGGTTGAACCATACCTTTGATTTACAGTTAAATTATCATGACATTAACCATATGTATAGCGTCTGTGGAAACAAAGCTACCAACTATTGCCTAAAGACAAGAGATAATCGGGTACGGCTGATATCATGCCTACTTGATTTGAACAGGAACTCCACCGGGGAGTTCGTTCGGGTGCGGGGCAATTGATTTGCCGGGGACGTCCCTTGCCCCCTTTCAATGTGTGAAGTGGGTTTGTACCAATCCCTTGATCTAATTGTTTTCCTCCCCTTTTCCTTTTCTCTTCATTGAAGTAAATCTTTATTATGGGATACTGATATGACACTTGCTCTTTTACAGACGGCAAAGTGTTTGTTCCGGACATCAGAACCGTCCATGCCAAAGATTTGAACTTCATCCTTCGTTCCGAGATATACGTGCATTGGGATGGACAACTCCGGCTTCGCACCTGATCCTCGGAGTAGAGCCAGTTTACTCCACCTGGCAGAACTTTAAGTAGGCACTTCTAATTGATAGCCCCCTGCTGTCATACATAGACGTCCGGTACGCAAACTTCTTGCCGCCGAAACTTACAACCGGGGAAGCGAGGGAGTTTGGATGGCGCTTCACCTGCTCGGACGAGCTAGCCCCTTTGCGAGACGAGTCCGCGGAACACGTGTCTCAACGCCTTAGAGAGTTAGCCCACGAAGCTATCCAACAAGAGGACCTTGTTCAAGAGCAGCCGCAGCTCGAGAATCCACCCGCTGAGCCCCAGCAACCAGTGATTGAAGTGACTGCCTGGTCGGCTGAAGATATCTAACCCGGCGGAAGGATGGTGTCAAGGAAGGTCATGACCATTGACCGCTTCGTGCCTGGTGCACGGCAGCCCAACCAGCCTCCACCTTCTCAGGGTCGGAGCCAGGTGCCTTAGCCTCCACCTTCTTCTCAAGATGGACGGACCCGTAAGAAACAAAAGGTCACCAATCAACCATCCACGGGCCCAGGAGATGCTGCCATCCAGACTCCTCCCCAGCCAACAGGGGGATCATTATCCGTGAGCCGCAGACCCAGGTTGGTCTAGGGGTTTCGTCCTCCTCCCAAGCAACTCCAACATGGAAGCCCAAGTTCTTATTGGACGGCAAGCCTTTGCCTTCGACCGCCTGTGTGCGGATGTGGGAGAAAGGCGAGGGTGGCCGTATTGCCCAAACCCTAGCCGAGGGTCTTCTTCTTCCTGATGACGTGCACGCCTTTAAGGAGGGATCTGAGGAGTCTGTGGGGCGCCAGTTAGAGTGGCATGCTATCGCGGTAATTCTTTAGTTATCTATTTCTTCCTATACATTTACTTCTGCTTCCTTACTAACTTTTGTGATTGCTAGGCTGCTCAATTGGCTCACATAATAGCTGGCCGGGCACGAGATCTTGTCGAGGAAGTCGAGCGTGAAAAGGATGCGTGGGAGTCAGCGACCAAAACAGTGAAGGAAAAACTAAAGGCAGCTGAGTTCGCCAAGAAGAAAGCCGCTGTCGTAGAGAAAAATAGGGCGTTGGCGGAAAAAAGGTGTGTGGAGTTTTTGGCTATGCAGAATGAAACGGACTTGAAGCTAGTTGAAGCCATCAGCCTCAACACTTCCAATGCCGAGGAACTAGCCGACCTTAGGGCAGCCCTAGCGGCCTGTGAGCAGAAGTGGTACAACGAAGGCTTTGCTGATGCCGAGAAATCTGCAGAGCCGGTAGTGGCCCAGGCTCGGAACCTGGGTTTTAAGGCCGGGTGGTTCACCGCTCTTCAAGCACTGGGAGTTCCCGAGGATTCCCACCTGAGAAACCCCAGCCAAATTCCCTTTTCGAGCCCCGTTACTGCCATGCAGGATCCCCTGGCTGCTGCTAAGGAGGAGGAAACGGCAAGCATAAGGGAGTTGGTTGAACAAATTGATGCCCATGCCGAGCCAGAGGACATGGAAGCCACCAGCATCCCGACTATACAGGACCTTCTCGGCGAAGACTCGCGTTACCCCCTAACCGACCAGCCAGAAGTGACAGATCTGACCCGGCCCTCCAGTTGATTATCTGCAGCCTTTCTCTTTTTCTTTTTCTTTTATGCTTTCACCTATTTTTATCGCATTTTCAATTTATTTTCTTAAGGGTTTATTTGCCTATGTCATCGGGATGTGGTGAACGAACAATTTCCTCTATTTCGTTTGTTTGATCGGTAAACAGCTTCCTTTTTTAACTTTGGTTTTAATTCATTGAATGAATTTCTATCTATTTGTATGTTTCGCTTAGACTATGCCAGTGTTTTGGCCGTAAATGGAATGATACCCCAAAACCTATTGCGCGGTGCTTTGGATAATCCGAGAGTGACAATGGATTTAATGTTTGTAAAGGGTTAGGGTCCCCATATGTTCGGCGATTTTGATCCTGCCGAGGATGATGTTTTTGTCCTTTACCCTTTTATTCCTTTGTGACGATAAGGTTTCCACTTGCTCGACAATTAGTCGAGCCGAGGGCCAGGTTTCTGTCCTTAGCGCTTTTAGTGATACTGTTTCCACCTGCTCGGCGATTTTAATCGAGCCGAGGGCCAGGTTTCTGTCCTTAGAGTTTTTAGTGATAAGGTTTCCACCTGCTCGGCGATTTTAATCGAGCCGAGGGCCAGGTTTCTGTCCTTAGAGTTTTTAGTGATAAGGTTTCCACCTGCTCGGTGATTTTAATCGAGCCGAGGGCCAGGTTTCTGTCCTTAGAGTTTTTAGTGATAAGGTTTCCACCTGCTCGGCGATTTTAATCGAGCCGAGGGCCAGGTTTCTGTCCCTAGAGAGTTTTTTATTTGCAATTCTCTTGGTGTGCAATTATGGAATCAAAAACAGCATATACAAGCAACTCCATCATAATTTTGATTTTAGCAAAATACAAGTTTTGGCTTACACGGATGGTCACGCGTAGAACTTCTTTAAGTTGTTGGCATTCCATGGCCTGGGAAGCGGCCTCTAGTCAAGGTCTTCCAAGTAGTAGGCCCCTGCATCGGCGATGGCGGTAACTCTATACGGTCCTTCCCAGGTTTAAGCAAGCTTCCCTGCAGCTATGTCTCACATGTTTCCCACGACCTTTCTTAGTACCAATTCTCCGGCACTGAATTCCTTCCCCTTTACATCTCGGTTGTATATTTGGGCTAGTTTCTGCTGATACTCGGCGAGTCATATGATTGCAACCTCCCTGCATTCTTCTAGCCAGTCCAAACGCTCCATCATCAGGTCGGCGTTCTGGGTGGGGTCAAACCCCACGACCCGTGCACTGCATAAGCTCACCTCGGTTGGTATCACAGCCTCCGCGCCGTGTGTCAAAGAGAAAGGGGTCTCGCCCGTGGATCTTCTGAAGGTCGTACGGTAAGCCCATAATACATTGGGTAGCTCTTCAGCCCATCTTCCTTTTGCCTCGTCCAACCTCCTCTTGAGCCCGTTCAAAATCGTCTTGTTCACTGCCTTAGCTTGGCCGTTGCTTTGGGGATAAGCAGCGGTTAAATACTTGTTCCTGATGTCGAGAACGTTGCAGAAGGCCTGAAAAGCTTTGCTATCGAACTGTAGCCCATTGTCTGTTACTAGCGAATTTGGCACCCCAAACCTTGTCACTATGTTTTTCCATACAAACTTTTTTACGTCAACATCCCGGATGTTGGCCAAGGCCTCGGCTTCTACCCATTTTGTGAAGTAATCTACAGCCACTAATACAAAACAGCGGTTTCCTGTTGCTCGGGGGAATGGGCCGAGGATGTCAAGCCCCCATTACACAAACGGCCACAGGCTGCTAACGGGGTTCAGACGACCTGCTAGTTAATGGATCAAAGGGGCGTGCTTTTGACACTGTTCGCACCTCCGGACATATTCGGCGGCATCCTTCTGCATCATTGGCCACCAAAACCCCTGGGTCATCGCTCTATGCACTAAAGATCGTCCCCCAACATGGCCGCCACACACTCCCTCATGTAGCTCGGTTAGAAGCTCGCTTACTTTCTCGGGATGTAAGCACAAAATGTAAGGGCCTGCGAAAGACCTTCGATACAGTTTGTGATCCGAAGACAACCAGTACCAGGGAGCTACCCGACGAATCTTTTTGGCCTCGTCTTCATCATTCGGAACTTTATCCTCGGCAAGGAAATCTATGATCGGGTTCATCCAGCACGAATTGGCCACCGCTACCTTTGCAACCTCCACTCTGGCTTGGTCTTGAATACTCTTCACATTGATACTTGGCTCCCTTATAAGCTCTATTGTGACTAGCCGTGGCGTATCCTCAGTAGCCGATGAAGCTAACGTGGCTAGTGAGTCGACGTGTTTGATTTGTGACCGACCTACCTGGGACACCTTTACCGTTCCGAATTGACCGATAATCTGCTTGGCTGCACTTAGATAAGCTTTCATTCGAGAGTCTCGAGCTTCAAAGCTTCCTATGATTTAATAAACAACCAGCCGAGAGTCTGAATAAATCTCAACATCTTTTGTGCCTAAATGCAATACGGCCCTCAAACCGACCAGTAGGGCCTCATACTCGGCTTCGTTGTTTGAAGCTTTAAATCCCAATCTGAAGGAGTGTTCCAATCATATGCCCTCCGGGGTGATTATGACAATACTAGCCCCGGCCCTCATAGCATTTGAAGCACCGTCTACAAATACCTTCCACGAACGAATTTCTGCATTACAGATTACCTTGCCGTCGTTTTTAGGTGTGAATTCTGCGATGAAATCTGTAAGAACCTATCCCTTCACCGAGTTTCTCAGTCGGTACCTTATGTCAAACAATCCCAATCGAGTCCCCCATTTGGCAATTTGGCCCGTGAAGTCTGATCTCTTTAACAGTGACTGCAATGGATACTCGGTGAGGACGAACACCGTATGAGCCTGGAAGTAATGTGGCAACTTCCTAGTAGCGTGTACCAGGGCTAAAACCAACTTCTCCAGGGGCAGGTACCTTGTCTCGGCATCTACCAAGGTTTTGCTTATGTAATACACTGGCATCTGTACTCCTTGATCCCTTAGTAACACAGCACTTATGACATGGTCGGTGACTGAGAGGTACATAAACAAATCCTCCCCGGGCTCCGGGGCTGTCAACCTTGGCGACTTTGCCAAGTATTCCTTCAGCTCTCGAAAAGCCTCATCACATCCCTCGTCCCAATGAAACCCCTTCCACTTCTTCAGAAGTTGATAAAATGGCCGGCAATGATCGGCGAATTTGGAGATGAATCGGTTTAGGGCGGCTAACATCCCGGTAAGCACTTGCACTTCCTTGGGATTGCTTGGTGGTCTGAGACAGTTCACGGCCTCTATTTGGTCGGGGTTTTCCTCTATTCCCCGAGTAGAGATCAGATAACCCAAGAACTTGCCAGCCCCCACACCGAAAGTGCACTTCTCGGCATTCAGGCGCAATTTATCCGCCGTAGTATCTCGAATACTCCCCGGAGGTCTTCCGTATGTTGTGACTCTTTTCTGCTTTTTTACCACCATGTCGTCAATGTATACTTCAACCATGCATCCAATTTTTTCTCGAAACATTCTCGTCATCATTCGCTGATACGTGGCCCCAGCGTTCTTCAATCCAAACGGCATGACCTCGTAGTGATAGTTTGCACTCGGGGAGATAAATGCTGTCTTTTCTTGATCCTCGGGCGCCAAGGCAATCTGGTGGTAACCCTGGAAAGCATCCAGGAAGCTCATACTCGGTTGCCCATACGTGGCGTCTACTAGTTGGCGTCTACGGTTGCCCATCCTTAGGACACGCCTTGTTCAAGTCTGTGAAGTCCACACAAACTCTCCATTTACCGTTCTTCTTCTTCACTACAACTGTATTTGCTAGCCATCTCGGGAAGAATATTTCTCTTATCACTCTGGCTTCCTTCAGCTGCTAGACCTCCAAGTTTACTGCATCGACATGTTCCTTTGACGTTCTTCTCGGTTTTTGCTTCTTCGGGGGAAATGATGGGTCCACGTTGAGTTTGTGGACAATGAACTCGGGATCTACGCCAGGCACTTCATACGGGCTCTAGGCAAAAACGTCTACGTTCTGCAAAAGGAACAACAACATCTCTACCTTTTCTCGGTCATTCATGCTTGTACCTATTTGGAAATACCTGTCAGTATCTGGAAAAATTCTAACCTTCAATACCTCCTCGGCCACGTCCGCCCCCGTTTCCCCTCGGGGTTTCTGTAATTGCTATAAAGTTTCTTTCTTGGTCTGCTCTGCTTGTCCGAGCTGTTCACTTTTCCACCTGACCGCGGCGACAAGACACTGCCTCACCACTTGTTGGTTCCCTCTCACCTCGGCGACTCCATACTCAGTGGGAAATTTTACTTTCACGTGAAGGGTGGACAGAACAGCCTTCATTGCGTGAATCCACGACCTCCCCAGAATTGCGGTATATGGTGAGAATGATCGGACTACTATTAAGGTCACTATAACTCCCTTGCCTTCCATGTCCACCGGGAGAGAGATTTGTCCTTCGGGAATCACGACTCTCCCGTCAAATGAGACCAGCGGCGTGTCATATTTCACCAAATCCTGGGTCTTTAATCCGAGCCCTTCGAACAGGTCTAGGTACATGATGTCAACCCTGCTTCTTTGGTCTATCATCACCCTCTTCACCAAGAACCTGCTTATTCGAGCCGTTACCACCAATGCATCGTCATGAGGTTGGACCGTCCCTTCCAAATCGTCTTCTCCGAACGAGATGGTCAACCGTTCAACTTTCTTCTTCTTCTCGACTGAATCTCTTTCCATGCAAGCCACTGTCAATACCCTTTTTGTTGCTGCCGTTCCTCTTGGTGCAGTGTGGATGACTTCAATCACCCCCAATGGTGGTGGGAGGGGGTTCCTTTTCTGTTGGATGCCCTGGCCGACTTCTCAGTCAGTGGAGTCTACTACAAACTCTTTCAGGTACCCTGCCTTACTAGCTGCCCGAGGTGATCTTTTAGTACCCGACACTGCTCGGTAGTGTGCCCTTTGTCTCTATGGTATGTGCAGTATAGGTTTTGGTTCCTCCAAGATGGGTCACCCCCCATTTTGTTTGGCCACCTGAAGAATGACTCGTTCTTGATCCAATCTAAAATTTTGTGCACGGGCTCTTTGAACGCCACATTAACTCCTTCAATTTGCACCTCTGGTTCCTGCATTCTGAAGTCCTTTTTAGGTCTTGCCGGCACAACGCCTTGCCGAGATCTCCCGAGTAACGGAGCTTTCCCCCTGTTCTGCAGCCGATCATCCTCCAAGCGTTTGTACTCCTCTATGCGTCTCATAAGTTGCCTCATATTCTTGGGAGGTCTTTTCGTCAATGACTCCCGTAATTCAAAGTCTTCGAGGAGCCCCATCCTGAAGGTGCTTGCCGCAATTTTCTCATTTCCTCCACCAATCTCGTTGTAGAGTTCCCAATACCGGCTGGCATAACTCCGAAAGGTTTCTCCGACCCTCATCTTTATGGAAAGTAGAGCGTCCACCGGTTGTGGCACTCGGCTGCATGTCATGAATCTACTGCCGAACTCTTGAATCAGCTCAGCGAAGCTACGAATGGAGCCCTTTCGTAACCCATTGAACCATCTTAGGGCTGTTGAGCCGAGACTGGAGGGGAATACCTTACACATCAACGCATCATTGTATGCATGCAAGGACATCATGTGGATGTAATGACTGACATGCTCCACAGGGTCTGTCTTCCCATCGTAGGAATTGAAGGGCGGTCGTGTAAATCTACTCGGCATAAGGGCCCGTTCAATCTCATCGGAAAGCCATTCGTAAGGCTCGACTCATGGTGTCCAAGGCAGCATTGTGGGGCTGCCGTTCCTCCGGTGATTCTGACCCTCGGTCATCATATCCATGCGACCGTGAACGGTCCTGGTGATGACGTGTCTCTCGGGAGTGCCAGTGTGACTCTTGAAAGCGTGATTGGTTTTGGAATCGTTGCGTACCAGGTCGACTGGAGCCCTTCTCGCCCCAGTTTCTTCTTTGTCGGAGGTTGCGATTCCTTTCTTGGCGTCGACTCTTTGCTTCCAGCTCTAGATCCACTACCAATCTGCGCAACCGCTCTAGTTCTCGGTCTTTATCATCATACTGCCTATGCGCCGAGACACCCGAAACTGTTCGGTGGGTCTAATCCGACCCTTCTCCCAATCCAGACCTTTCCTCTCCTCTGGGGTGCTCCCTATCCTCCTACCATTTCTGCCTTCTCTCCCTCCATGTTGATCCCCGAGAAGATCCTATGAAACTGCTCGGTGCACGCCCTCCCAAACGCTCCTCGAACATTTCCCTTGTTTGAGTCTCAGTTGAACCACAGTTTCGTAGGAGAGCCCCACGGTGGGCGCCAATTGTAGGAACCGGAGGTGAGATTGTTGGGCTTGAACTCACTTGGGCTCACAATTTATTTGTAGAGTGGGCTTCAAGATTTCCTACTCTAAGTCGTTCTCAGCAGAGAGACTCAAAGCAATATTCATTCTCTCTTCCTCCTTGACTGTTTTTCTCTCTTTTTCCTAAACCCCTTCCTCTTCCCAAACTTCTGCTATTTATAGCTAAGGTTAGTGGGGAGATTATGATTACAGCCACTGCTAGTGCTATTGAAGGTCCAATATTATCTGTTTTAAGTGGGTGTTTAGGTGAGAATGGGATGCAACAATTATGGCCTTGGAACTTGGTTCCAGCTTAGTCAATTGTGCTCAGTAATGCAGTGTCTCGAGCATTTCATGATTTTCCTGGACACAGTTCATATGCTTGTTCAGGAAAGCTTATGTCGAACACTTCTCAGGATTCAAGACCCAAAACTTGTTTTTACATGAAGGCAGTTTCAAGAAGGGGTTAGGGCAATGGGGCCGTTCCGTTCGGCCTAGGCCCAGGGCCCATATGGGTCTTGGGATCTCGGTGCCGTACAGCATTACTTGAAGACATATGGGGATATCTTCCGTTAGTTTTAAAATAGGGTTTAGGTAGAGTTATTGTATGTATTGCAAACAATTATTGTATGGAAGGAGTTTGAATTGGATACTTGTTTTATTTTTTACTTGTGGAATGTATGAATTTTTTTTTATAAATATGTTGTTGAAATAAATGTGTTATTCAAATGTGAGGTTTTAATAATATAATGACAGGTTACAGGTTAATATCAAAGTCACAAAAAAATAAAAACAGAAAACAAGTTTTAGTGACGAATTTTTTCGTCACAAATATAGTAAATTAAAGTGTTTTTAGTGACGAAATATTTTCATCACTGAATAGTGCTTTTAGTGAGAAAAACATTTAGTGACGAAACGTTTCAGTCACTAAAAGTTTTTTTTTTTAAAAGTCAAATCAGACTTTTAGTGACAAAATTTTTCGTCACCAAGACTTTTAGTGACGGGGTTACAGTGACGAAATGAGTTTCGTCACTAAAAGTCCAATTTCATCACTAAAGGTCCTTAGTGACGAAAAACTGGACTTTTAGTGACGAATTTTTTCGTCACTAAAAATACATTTTGTTGTTGTGCCTTCCTATCCTATCCACACCTCCTAGAACCATCAACCAATAGCTGTAAGGCTACTTGATCACTGTTCAGGCATCATTTCCACATTAATGCGGCTAGAGAGTTAGTTGAAAGGCATTTAATGCGGAGGTAGTAGTTTTTGAAGATATTTTTTTACCTTTCTTTTCTTATCCCTAGTCAAATGTCTCATCCTTAGTCGTGGTGTAACTCTGAAGTAAGTCTGTGATGATATGTCACTCAGATTTACCTCGGACACACGTTACCGAGAATGCTTTTGTCCTCGGACGCTTATTGGACCCATCTCACATTGTCTCTACTCCTCTCTTAATTTTATTCTCCTCATAGCTTTATTTGGGCCCCCTCGGATGGTCTAACGTCCTCAAATAGGGCCATAGGCCCAGTTAATACTGTTTTTAACAATACTTCCTAATTAACTGGTCCCCACAGTATCTATTATAATTTAGAAATTTTCTTTATTTTTCAAAAAAATAAAAAGGCTAAATTTTAGAGGTAAGCATTAACTGTAATTTCTTTTTTGAACATATGTTTGAAAGTAGTGTGGTGATATAGAGAAAAGTTTAGGTAGAAAAAATAAGATGAATGTGAGGGAAAAGAAGGCTAAATTTTAGGAGTTCTCTTAGTTTTTTTATTTTTCATTTTTTTAAATTGGGGTGTTTTACTTTTATTAGATGACAAATGAATAGAAAAGGCTATATTTTAGGGAATAAAAAGATGAACATGAAGGGAAAAAAAAATCTAAATTTTATGAGTTATCTTTTTTTAATTTAAAATGAAATTTGTTATTTAACATTTATGACATTATTTCTAAGAGAAGTTATTCTTCATTAATGAGGGTGTTTTTGAACTACATAAAAGTCCAATTCAAAGAGGGGAATTATCTTATAGATAGTATAGATATAGTAAATAATATCCAATTGACACAAAATTTTACATGTGTATTAAGAGTGTAAAGAACATGAAATTCAACGGCTAGATTATCAAAATATATAGTAATGTTTATTTTATTGAGTAAAGTTTTAGCCTTAGACTACAACCAATTTTATAATTAAACTTTGTCCTTTTGAAAATTTAACCGTTAAATTATATTTAATTTATGTTCTTAACATACATAGGATAAAGTTTGGTTACAACTTCACTTAATATCTTTTTATTCGATTTTACTTTTGACAAACTCACTATTGGATTACATTTTCTTCTTATATCTTTCATGCTTGCAAAATTTTTTGAAGACAAAAAATTAATAGTTATGCTATCAACCAATTGTTTAAATTGCAATTTTTTTAGTCTAAAATTATGCATAAATAATAAGTTTATGGATCATATACTTAATAACATCCAATTAGCACAAAATTTGATATGTATGTTAAGAGTATAAAGAACATGTTATCTAATGGTTAGATTTTCAAATTATATAAAAATACTATTTTTTTTTTTTTAGTGAAGTTGTAGTCTTAGGCTACAATCAAGTTTGTAGCCAAACTTTGTCCACACAAATATCAAATTTTGTGTCAATCAAATGCCATTTATTATTTAACCAATAAAGTTATTTTTTATGCATAATTTTAAATTACAAAAAAATTAAAATTTAAACATTTTTGTTGATGACATATCTATTAATCTTTGGTTTTTTGAAAATTTGCAAACATGGAGAATATAATATAAAATATATATAATCTAATAGTGAATTTGTCAGAATTCATATCCAATAAAAATATATGGATAAAATTTAGTTACAAAATTGATTGTAGCCTTAGGCTACAACCTTACTCAATATCTTTTTATTGGAGTTAAATTTTGACAAATCTACCATTGTATTATATCTTCTTCTTATATCCTCCATGCTTGCAAAATTTCTAGAAAATTAAAGATCAATAGCTATGTCATCAATATATTGTTTATGTTAGGTTCTAAAGTACTTAGGTATTTATGTATTTAGAACTCTAATGTGTATTGTTGGCAAACCATGATCAAAACAACGTGTTTAAAAATATTTTAGTCTTGCTCAAAGTTGTGTATTTTATGTAAAATTGGAATCGAGCTAATGCAGAAAGCATTATGCATTTCGGCCTGGCTCGATCAATCGAAGCTTAGGCTCAATCGATCAAAGCTCAGGCAGAATATTTTTTTTTTGCAGATTTCCAACTCAGCCCTAATTGTTTAAAACATTTTAAGGTTTTCTAATTTTTCCTAAGTATAAAAGGCAAACTCTAGCCACGTTTTAGTGTTGCTCATATTGCGGTTTGTGTAAATCTCTTGTGAGATCTAGAGGAGTTTTCCTTTACACAAACTTAAGGTTTTCAAGGAGGAGATATTATCTACACCTTGATGATCAACTCGGTTGCAGCCATTGAATTAAGTTTAAAGAAAACACAAGCGGGTGTGCTTGTATCTGGTGGTGAATCCAAGAAAGAAGGAGTCCATGGATTCGGAGCTTACATGTGGTTGTGTCAGTAAGTTCTACTAGTTGGTAGCAATAAGAAGTCGAGCGTGGGGGCTTGTAAGTCTTATTGTATGAATTTCGATTTTTTCAAGATAGTGGATTCAAATTTACCTTGAGGATAGCTAAGTCAAATCCTCCCCAGATTTTTACCGGTTTGGTTTCTTGTGTGATCATATCTTGTGTTATTTATCTTTCCGCTACTTTGCATGATATGATCTTTGTGATTGTGATAACCTAGATTTGTTAAATTGGACTAAGTAACAACTTGGCTAATTACCTAGGTTAAATCAATTGTGTTTTAAGGGGTCTAAAAACTATCAATTTAAATTATAAGTTTTTGTAGTCTAAAATTATGCATAAAATATAAGCTTATAGATTGTAGGGACACATTTTGCAATCCAAGCCCAGGATGTATGAGATATTGGTCCAATGAGTCTAGTACAATAAATTTGTAGAGAGTGGATCAAAGAACTAGGCCCTAATGAATTGGACAACGGCTAGTATGGATTTAGAGGATGATCAATCGAAAGCAAGAAGAACTGATCTGAATGAGTTCACTGTTCGAAGAGGTAAGTTTCCATATAAATCAATTAAACCGACTACAAGTATAATTTTGATGGCTACAGTGTTCTATTTCTCTTTTTTCATCCCCTCCTCATAGAGGGTTTCGTACATTATATAGCTCCCTTTGGACCATCTTGATCCTACACTTGTTGATCATTTAAGTCCTTACTTGAGTACCTATCCTATCAGACACCCTCTTTGATTTTCTGTGAGTTGTGGTAGTCAAGGCAGTACTGTTCAAGGGTCTTCTCCACATAAATGCGGCCAGAAAAGTAGCTGCAGTGCATTCAATGCGGTGGTAGCAGCTTTCCCTTATATATTTTTGGGTTCCTCTCCTTCTCGTATATTTATAATACACGTCCCTATCATTGGAGCTTCTTATAAGGTCATCCTGATTGTTGGAATAATTATTTGAGCTGTATTTATCATACCCTAGGAGAAATTCCTCATTGGACCACCTTCCACTTCTTCCTTACTTATGAGACTCTAAACTGGAATCTCCCATAACTATTTATTTCTCCTCAGACCATTCATGTTCTCGACCCAGGCCCAAAGCCCAGTATATGATTTGGGCCCTTAACCCTACATAGATCATATAGTAAATAATATTTGACTGACACAAAATTTGATATATGTATTAAAAACGTAAAGAACATGCAATTAAATGGTTAAATTTTCAAAATATGTAATAATATTTATTTTATTGAGTAAGGTTATAGCATTAAGTTACAACCAATTTTGTAACTAAATTTTGTCCAAAATATATTAGACTATAACCAATTAAGTTTGTAGCCAACATTGTCAGGAGGAATTGTAACTTATGGGTATATACTATATAACAAATATATTATCTATAACATATATAAATCCAATGACCTTTGATTCCTTTTTTATTTTATTTTTTGACAACATTATATTTGATAATATTATAAGCTTTTGAAGAATTATAATTAATTTTATAGTGACTGTCAAAAAAGTTTTGCAGACATTAATATATTAAATCCTCCATTATAAGCTAGTCATTGTTAAAATAAAAACTATTAATAACTACCATAATTACCTATAAATAACTATCATAATTGTTAAATTAGAAAAAAATATTAATAACTATCATAATTATTAAATTTTAAATTTAGACAAAAATTAAAAGACTATTAATGACTATCATAATTATCAAATTTTATATTAATTTAAACTAAAACTAAAAAAAAAAATTGTATTTTATTACACTTTTTCTTGCATTGCAAAGGTTTCTAACTAGTCAATTAAGTGATCAAGAATTTGAGCTTAAACTCATTAATAACATATTACTTCAATTAACTTCCTAAATGGAAGGTTATTTAGTATTTTGTCCGGCACCAAATGAATGATATTAATTACAATTTAAAGCAACCCATAATCAAACCCATAAAAACTAAATAAAAATGAATGACAAATGACAAACCTAGCTTGAATTAGTGGGCAGGCTTATTGATACCAAAGCTTGACTTTGACGCATGGAAAAAAAATAAAATTTTTTGAAGGATCTTCCAACAAGAAAAGCAGGATATGTATTTTATAACGTTCCTAACCTGTGCACTGACACTGTACAAAACAAAATTAATAATGCTATTTGTCATTTCTTTTCCTTGATCGGTCCATGTGTGTGGTCATGGCCTCCTTTTCAATCGAAATGACTTAATGCTGCCTATGGAAACTTAGATTAAGATATGAAGTTGGATTTTAAATTAATAAATTTAAAATGCCTCAATTTTAAATCCATTAATTTTAGTCGTAATTTCAAATTTAAAGATTTTAAATTTAAAATTCTTTGTGGATTTGTCATATCCAAATCATTAACCTTTTTTGAACTATCCAAACAAAATATTTAAATTTTAATCACTCAAATCTAAATCTAAATACCCAAATCATGCCATCAAAGTGCACCATAAAAAACTAGGATATGACAAAGAGTCATGATATCCGCATTATTATGACAAATAATTCCATTAGAATTATTCATTGAAGTAATTGATTCTTTAGACAGATAAACTCAACCAACAACAAAGTTTAATTGAAAAACTTTTCTAAATGATCTTAAGCGAAATTTAAGATCACATTCAAGTGCTACGAGCATTGTAACTCAATCGGCGCTTCCTAATATTTTCAACAAAAATATTTAGAGTTTAAATCCATCTCCCCCAATTATCAAATTATCACCCAAAAAACCACATGGGATAGTAGTTAAATAAGGGTTCTAATCACAGTGCAATTTCATATTAAGATCACCCAAATAGAGTAAATGAATAATTAAGAAACCAGGAAAGTCTTATATGCTTGAACTTGTTCTATTACAATTACATGCAGAACTGCTCTCTCTTACAGAGACCAAACCTGACTCCTCTCACAGCTCTCTCTTTCAGATTCATACAGACTCACACAAACGCACAAAAAAAGCCAACATACTCTTAAACTATCATACATATATTTATATAAACTTTCTTCAGGGCTTTGGAATTTCGTTGTTGTCATTGAAATTCCAAAGATCACCATCCCAAGGAACCTCTTCATCAGGCTTTGCCGGAAGCAAATCATTACACATTGTCTCCCAATATGGATAGCAAATTGACTCCCACCATCGAGACTCATCCTCACAACTCCATGTCCAGCCCCAGTCATCATAAGCTATCTTCCAATTCTCTTCCTTCTTCTCCAACTCCAATGACACTCCTCCAATTTCAAACACATCATCCACCACCTTTTTTCCACGTCCACCCTCCATAGCCTCTCCCACAACACCTTCTCCAATGGCTTCACTCTCTTTCATCTCCTCCTTAACCTCCTTAACCTCCTCAAGCTCTTCGCTTATTACAGTTACCTCCTTCCCCTTCACCTTCTTCTTCTCCTTCACGTCATCTTCATCGTCAACAACGACAACTTCACTCTCCTGATACACCCTCTCATTATCAGCCGAAATTGTTCTCTCCCTCCTTTCTTTGCCAACCAAAGCCTCTCTGACCATGTTTCTTGTCATCACCCCCTCCATGACATTGGAGGAGGAGAAGGAAACAGGTCCCTCATTCTCAACGTAGCTGCTGCAGCCACTAGTCTTTCGAGCTCTCGCGTTCATTCTTGCCATTCTTGAGCTCTCTGTGCCTGCTTCTTCTCCTCCTAGGCCTCTCTTGATTCCCCTGCCTTCATTGTACACAGCAGAGACTTTAGCCATCCTCATGGTGAATTCAGAGAGTGTGAAAGAGACTGTATGAGAGAGAGATTGATGGGACAGTGTGCAAAGAGTGAGTGTTCTTATGTAGCAGTGGGAAAGTTCATTTTCTCAGCTTCTAGGGTTTCCCTGAATTTTTTTCGTGAGAAAATCTTACTCCATGATAATATAGATTTATAATGTACTTTGTCTAGTGAAGAAGAAAAGAAATAGCTCGTCACCACGAGATATCTGTGGATGATATTTGGACCAAAATATCGAGAAAAAGAGGAAGTGAGCGTTTCTGGTACATATTTCCTTACGTGGCCATGCAAGTTTGCCATGTGGACACAATGCCATGCAAAAGTGGGGCCTACACGACCGACTTGGGATTGCTGAAAAATGAAATTTCTTTGGAAGTATCTTTGAGAGATTTTGCATGTAGCACCACGTATACAAATGCCCATGTCTGCTTGAACAACCTGAATTCACTCTTTTGAAGGTGCATTTGGATATACCATGTCCAAATTAAGTGACTCAAAAGTCAAAACTCTATATCAGTCTGGATTCTTCTAATTTTCCTTTTGTTAAATGATAATAATTTAATTGTTTATAAACGAGATTTTTTTTTTTTTTTTTTTTTGATAATTATAATCAAGATGCATTTAGTTTTTATGCATCTACACACATGATATCACATCATTTCAAATCTTATTCATCCAAATAACAATTAATAATTAATTTTGACGATCTATTCTATTCGTCCTTAAATTTATGAATTAATAATTTAATCAACATCATTAAATACGTCAATATCCATCCCTTACAGAGGTAAGCGGATATAATCAATCATTTATCTTTTTCCTATCTTAAGTACTACGATATAATCAAGAATCTATTTGGTTTCCGTATTTGAAAACAAGAAAAATTAGTTTCAAATACTAAAAACCATTGGGCTCTACATAGATGGTAGTTGTTTGGAAGCTGTTTTCGGTTTTCATTATCAGATAAATTAATCCAATATTCATTGTGGAAACTAAAAATTGAGAACAGCTACAAATTGTTTTTACAAGCTCAAAAACAATTTTGAGTGACAATTTGGTAAATACCAAAAGGTGCTCATACTATTTTACCATGTCTCGTCTCAATCAATACCAACGGTTATACTTTTCTTAAAACTCATTCATTAGTTTTACTTTTGTCTCGTCTCCTCTCTCTCTCTCTCTCTCTCTCTCTCTCTCTCTAAAGCTTTCTTCATAAGCGACAAGACTAGGTTACGTCGTTGACAGTTTGGTGGCGAGGGCTAGGGTAGTGTTGGCGCTATAAGGTTGCAGCCGGGTTGTGAGGTCGCGAAATCTGCCTTTTTTGTCCTCGATCTGCCTTTTTTTGTAGGTTGTCATTGCTGCATGGTTGTTGTCTTGAATTATGTGAGGCGCAGTGGTGGTGATGTTTCCATTGTTGGTGATTTGTCGTCGGTGATCCTCATATGTACTGTTTTGGACTATTTATCTCGGCATTACCTCATTGGTAAAGAATGATTGTCATTGCTATTATAATTTGATTTTTATTCAACACCTTCTCTTTTGGGCTTAGAGTCGACTGTTTTAATGCTATTGAGACTCTAAAACTTAACTCTTGAGTTTCTAAGACGATGTGTTTACTGACATTTCCATGTTGCTAACCAACTTGCTACTTTTATATTTCAGTTATTGCCATATGAAAAGCCGATTTATAAAGGGGAGAATCATAGTTGTTGCAAATTCTTTCCATTTCCATGTTGGCCGCATTGCTTGAAGACTGTCAAGATTGACAATCTTAGATAGAGGATCTGCATATAGAGATATCCCAAGCAATTATTTTTTTGAGAATGCAAAAACCTTGGAGAACTTTCAGTTTCTTCTTGGTGGCATTATTTGAAGAGCGTCCAAGATTGAAAACTAGTGCTACAAGGGAGATATGCATATACAAAGATCTCAAAGAGGTATCTTTTAGACAATTAAGAAGTCTTGAAAGGTTAGTCTTTGTTACAACACAATAGCATATAATACATACACTCATTAAAAAAATACGATTTTCAGTTATAATTATGAAGTTGTGAAATTATGTTTTGAAAACACAGTGTTGCAAGTACACTGAAGATGTTCTCAAATAGATCTCTTTGAGCTTGGAAATGAAAAGGATGGCCTATAAGGTGATAATTTTTTTTTTCTTTTGAGATTTATGTGCATTTTTTATTGGGATTTTATTTCTCTTCAAAACAGTGTCAACATTGCTACGCAAGAGGATTTCATTAAGATGCTTCTAGGTAACAGTCATGCTTCCTACAAGGGTGATGGTGCTTTTATTCCCCTTATATGCATTTTCAATGCAAGGCAAGGGTATGATACTACAAGATTTTTTTTTTTTTTTTTTCCCGATAGTCTCTGAGAGTGTATGATGGACAAAGATAAGAAGTTGATCAGGTTAGGTTTGTAGCCCACCCAGTATTTTAAAAACCGATAATTTATTCTAGAAGCTGTTGAATACAAAGTTTTAGATGGTTCAAGTGTTGATCATTAAAGTTAGTGCTAAAATTTGATGTCTATAACATAATTCAATAGTCTGATTCTTTTAACATCTCATACCGGGCAGAGAGAGAGAGAACTTCTTGCCATATTATCTAGTTCTAATATGGATCCACTCTAATGTTTGAAATGTAATGTGTTTGATCAATCTCCTAACAATTGTAGGTTAAAGGATTTAAATAAGAAACCAGAAAGGAATGTTTGGGTTTGGAATAAACAAGATGATGTAAACTAGTTTGGAGCTGATGACAAAATCCCTATCACTAATGGTTGGAAGAGAACGTGATTAAGAACAAAGAGATTGGGTTGATTTCTCCTCAAAATGGTGGTTTCATGTTATCAGCCCTTATCTTGTTAAAAAGCATGATGAGGGTGATGGGAGTGAAGCCCATAAACAAATAATTAAAGAAGCACTAAAAAAAAACAAGAAGAAGATGTGTGTATTAGTATATAAACTAAAAGAAGAGACATTGTGAGTGAAAAGGTGAACTTTCGAGGTATGGCACTGAGTTCCCTCTTAAAAAAACTCGTTATTAATGAATTTCTTGGTTTGGAACATTGGGGATTTAAATAACCCCCTCAAAAGAGAAAGGGCTTAAGACAATGGTGAAAAACTGAAAATACATTAAAATATCATTATTACGTACGTTTGGTGAAAATTTGAATCAAGAGCGTAATATAGTAAAGATAAGAGATGATTTTTCTTGAATTGAGTTATAAATGTAATTTTTCTAGTCTTGGCTCGAGTAAGCTCTAGATTACGTGGGATAGAGATGTAGTGAATGTGCAAATCCTTTCAACATTCTTCCAGGCCATTCATTGTAAATTTATGGTCCATTTGAATTGAGGAAGAGGAAAGAGAAGTAGAATAGAGTAGAGTAGATTTAGTACAAAATTAATTTATTTTTAGTCAACTCTACTCTACTCCCCCTCCTTCCCCTTCCATCCAAACAGGCCATTAGTTTCATAAAAACACGTAATGGTGCATATCAGCATATGTTAATTGATCTGTGTTTCAAATGACGGAATGGAAGGTAGGGATCTTGTAGAAATTGGTAATTTATTTTCAAACATCCAAAGTCAGCCTTGGCTTATATAATAGGAGACTTTAGTGTGGTTAGAAATACTCATGAGATTACTAGAGGCTCTTTTTTTATCTCCATATGAGATGGACTTCTAGCTAGTTGCTTCAGAATAGGATTGCAATCTGTCTCATTATTTCCAAAAACCGGTGCACCACTGAAGTTCAAGATGCCATCTCTAGATAAATTTGATGGAACTGGTTGTCCCATAGGGCATCTCAAGATGTATGTTTGGGCCTTTTAATCTTTGGAGACCGATGAGGAATTACGAAGCCAAGATTCCAAATGTTTAAAAACATATTAACTAGAGCTGCACCCAGGTGATTCTTATCATTATAAAACTCGAGAACCCAAAATTTGGAAGACATCTATACAGTGAGTTCATTGAACAGTATCACTTCAGTATTGAGGAAGACATTTGGATACCACTAAGTAAGAACTGAGGGAAACTTTTTTTTTTCTTTTTTTTTTTTTAAGTTGATCGAGAGGAAATTTGGTCCAAATGATAATAAGTCCCAATGAAGAGGAACAAATTCAGATGGTCGTAAAAAACTTGATGCCCATATACCATACGCACATGTTTGCTAATTACTTTTAAAATTTCAAAGCTTTGATAGCTATTAGTACCCAGCATTACAAGAAAAAAAATGCTTATTACAATTGGAATAGTCGTTGCAATAACTATAAAGCTATTATAATAAGATATTTGCAACGATAAAAAAGTTGTTGCAAGCCATTGTAATAAACTCCAAAACAATAGGTTTATGCAACAAAATATCTCGTTTCAATAAATTTTACATATTGCAATAGACAGGTTGATGTAATAACTTCTTTATTACAACGAAAAACTTTGTGGTAATAGTTTATTACTTCAAAGGTTTTGTTGTAATATGTGAAAAATGTAATAACTTATAACAACAAAGTTTTCTGTTGTAATAGCTTATTCAACAAACTTGTTGCAATAGGTTTAGTTTGAAAAAAAAAAATTTATTATTACGTTAATTTGTCTATTAACCTGTCTTGTAAGATAAATATTATAAGACAATATAAACTTCATATTTAAGAACTATATTAACCAATTAAAGATACAAATAAAAAAAATGCAAAAATTAAAGTAGTTCATCAAATTAATATGTCCAAAAACACAAATATATACATAACATGTTGAGTTTACGATCAAACACATAGTTTCAAAAGTAGATATACACAAATATATACACAAATATATACACAACTTGTAAGAAAAGTTCCTTCCAGAAAGTGTTATCCATGCATGCTCCACAACCACTTCATGGGGCAAGGTGAGCAAAACTCGTCTTGAGTTGGGGAAAATTAAGAATTATTCTTTTGATTCCATCTATCAATTTTCTAGCTTTCACCAAATATTTTAGAATGCAATTTTATCAAATTATTGTATCTATGTTTGCAATTTCTTCTTTTAAACATCATAAGCTTCATTTTCTTCAAATCAGAGAATAACATAAAACTATACATATACAACCCTTCAAAAAGAACACAGTACCAAAACAATTGGAGCTGAAGCTTATTGGGCAACCAAAAGGGCATCCCAAACCATTTGTCGATACCTCGCTGCAGTCAACCACCCTAAACAGCAATGCGTGCTCAGGTGCTATGAGAAGGTAAAATAAACCTTTGGTGTGTAACTGGCTAGTTGAGTCATTTTTAATTGATTATTACTAAAGGTAGTGAAATCGCCACCAATCATTGGGTTTTTCTAAGTGTGATTGGTCACCTGACTCTATTTGATTTTATTACCAATCCTAGGCTAAGAAAAATGTCATTTTTCCTAATCTAAATGGATGGTAAAAAATCTTGATTCTTGAGTTGAGAAGCCTAGTTACGTGTGGAGAAAGTGTTAGGTGCCCCACAACATCTGTTGTGAGATAGTCCTTTGTTTTGGTTAATTCTTAATTTTTGGTCATTAGCAAATAAAAACAAGCTATTGGCATTAGCTTTTGGAGCTTTAAATAAATTGGGCTTTGAGGTTTGATTTGGGAAAGGTGCGGCCTTTGTCAAATGCTTTGCTAACACATTTGGAATTGTTACCAAATTTTCATAATGAAAATTCGGCAGCATTTCGCCTTATTTTCGAGGCGAAAATCCGGCAGCATTTCAGGTCAGGTGCATCGTAGCACACAAAACACTATCCCTACTAAATTTCCGTGGTGAGAATATGGCAAGAATGATGCCACATTTTTATGGTGAAAATCTAGCAAAGTTTCGCATTTGGTGCATTACGACACACTAGCAGGGTTTCATTCCTGTGTATACGACATGCATCAATATGCTTGGACTAAGGCAAACCAAGGCTCACCGAAGTACTAAACACATGATGCATGTCACATACATAGCGAAACCAATGTCACTAGCTAACATGGATAGGGGAAATCACACACGTGGTAGGTCATACACCTAATGATGCATGAAAATGCATCTACAGCAGAGCCTTGAATGCATTTCCACACTCCAAGGTTAAAAGCATCCATGATTAAGAAGGGGTTGTCTTCCTAACCATGTACGTCCATCACCGAAGTGCATGACTACCTTTTTAACAACATACATAGCATGCACAATGCATATACATATAAAGCAAAAAAGAAAAGCAGACATATCCACACCTTGAGGGTGTGGCCCAAAGCAAGGTACAGAAAAGGAACCCTAGTCTAGGAAAGCTATAAACATGGTTCTAAAGGAAATATTGGGAAAGAAAGGACCTCGCGGATGGGATAGACCCCTAATCTACTAATTTATACCCCTTTTGCTTGCATCTTGGAAGCTACACACGTGCTTTGTCAGTACATGCAACAAACAAGAAAAGAAACCAACAGACAAGCAAAGGAAGAAAAGAATGAAGTAGAAAATAAGCAAGCTAGAAATAAGCAAAGAAAGAAAACATGTGAACTAGCAAGCAAACAAATAGAATAAATGTCCTTAGGAGACGAATATAGGTTTGGATTCAGTGTCTGTGGATTCATTAGAAAGAATTACGGATGACCTACGTGCCAACAAGCATGGCTCCAAGAAAGGGACTTGGGATCCAGTGTGTAAAAATAGGTATGAACCCACAAGGAATCAATATGTGGAGAAATGCTTAAAGACGTGAACAAGCAAACAAAGACACATGCACAAGCAAAATAAACAAGTATGTATGCAAGGGATGCAACCAATCATATAAGAAACGTACATGATGGCATAAAGTAAGCAAGGCAAGCAAGACAAAAGGAGGCAAAACATGTTATCACACTCAAGGATAAAAGCTAAGCATGAGAGAGAGAGAGAGAGTAAGGATATAAGCATGCCAACAACAAGATAAGATCTTATACAAGCGATTACATCCAAACAACCAACAAAAGGGAAAGATGCAACCAAACAAGACAATAAAAGCACAAAAGGTGCAAACAAACATATAATAAAGAGAAGCATAAAGCATGTGAAGCATGGTAAAGATGCAAAAAGCTAGATCTAAACGTGCAAGCATGGATCTAAAGGATGAACATGGATCTAAGCATGGAGGATCCAAACATGGCTACACAAGAGATAGATCTAAGAGTAAAAGCAAGGAAAGGCATGTGAAAAACCAAACAAGCAAGTAAGACTCTAATCCAAACCCTTTATTGAACTTGGGTGTTTGGATGTAGGCCTAGACCAATAGATCTAGATCTACACCCTACCCAAAAGCAAAACACACAAGACAAAAGCATAAATAATTTATTGAAGCTATAAAGCACTTAAGCATATCACCCAAACATAGTATTTAAGCATAAAAACATGGCAGAGATAGTACAAACAAGAAATTTAGGCTTATCCTAACCCAAAAATTCTAGGCCAACATCATCAAAGCAATAAAAACATGCTAGAGAGAAAGAAAAAGCAATAAAACATGCTAGGAATTAAGAGGAAAGCAATAAAAAGCTAGAAATTAAATTGGTGTAGATTGTAGCCAAAAAGAAACACCCTTAAAACCAAGGTAAAAGTACCAAGGAGGAGGAGATGGAAGCAAGAACAATACCTCTTGATGTATGGAGGAAGAAAAAATCAAAGTTTTTTTTAGGGAGAGAAATGTAGAGAAAATAAAGAAAAAACTGCCCAGAAAAGATGCCCTAAGACCCCAAATTTTGTTCTTATTGAAATCTGGAAGGGGAGGGGACGTTTTGGGCTTTTTATAGGCAAAGAAATGTCTAGCATGCATTTAGTGCACGCCAGTGGTACATGCCTGAGTCAGTTGCTTCATCTTTTTCCAACTTTTGGCTCTAAATTTGGCTGCTTATTTCAAGGCCTTTCTGAAGTCCAATTGAGTTGATTGTAGTGGCATTGAAAAGATATAGATGTCTAGTTTCCAGATTCATTGAGTTTTTGAAAATCATATGGTTAAATCAAAAGTTATAGCCTCGAGAAGCGAGCTAACGTGATTGACACAGTTTTAATGATATCTAAACCGTTTTGTAGACACCCCATTTTGTATCCCATTAATAAAGATCGGTCTCTGACCCCAATGATGAGCTTGACATATGTCAACCAAGGGTAATTAAAAAGTTCACAATAGTTTGGAAGTAATCAAAACTCAAAAATGTTCAAATCGCTTTAAAATCGATATTGAAAAAATGACATTTGCTCACTGTTTTGACCATAACTTTTTATTCATAAAGACTTTATTAGTAAAGTTTGTTTCATTGGAAATTAGACACCCTCTGATTCAATTTGATCACAAATATTTCCTAATTTGGATTTTTATTGAGTGAGTTATGTCTGTTTGAAGTTAGGCCATCAAAGCTGTCAAATTAGGGTTTTAGGGGACACATGCGTACACATGCCCCAAGACCCTTGGGAATGTTCAAAGATCTCTAAAAAGCCCCAAAAAACCCTAATTTTAACTTATAAATACTCATATTTTGTTTCTAATCAAAACCTTAGCTAGAGAGTTTTTTTTTTTGGCCCTCATCTTCTCTAAAACTCTATTTTCTCTTTTCAAAAACCCTAAGGCAGCAGCTAGAACGTTTTTGACAAAGATTCAAAACTTTTTTCTAGCACAAAACAAAGGCAAAAACTTGTTCTTAATTGGATTTCTCAAAACCTTTTCAAAACCTTTTGTTCTTGAGTTGTGATTGCTAACTATTATTGTGTTCTTTATTTATCTTTTTCCTCTTAATCTAATCTTTGTATTGCAGGCACTGAGGAGTCAGTTAAACAAACTCCAAACTCGTAATCTTAAGCAAGGTGAGTGTTCTTTCCATGAACTCTTTCTTTGTTTAATAGGATTCACATGAGTTTCTTAATGTAGTTTCTCTAATTGTTTATTTGATCCATTTGTTGATTTTAATTCTTTAAATATGTGTTAATATGATTTTAGGTTGTTTATAATCTGTTTTGCTTGTTCTTGTTTTATTATTTTAGTTTTATGTAAAGTTTAACATATTTATTTATTTAATGTAGTTTACTACTTATTTATTGTTTCTTGTTTAGTGTTAGGGTTCTAACATGTTTGTTTGATTTCTGTTTTAATATCTTTGAATGATAAAATCAATAAAAATTTGATTTTTCAGTTCTGTGTTAAAGGATGCGTACACATCATTGAGTATGCGTGCACATGGTTCCAACCATGCATACACATAGTTGAGTATGCGTACGCACCCTGAACCCAAATTATAGCAAAATCTTGTTTTGTTATTTTAATCATTTTTCACATGTTCTATGATTATGTTTGACTCTTTTTAGGTTAATTAATTGTGTTTAATTATTTTTCATGTTTGATTTATTTAGTATTTTTTCTTTGTGTGTTTTATTTAGTTGTTATCTTTTCCTTTTTGAATAATATGTTTGATTGTGTTTTATTTATTTCCTATTATATTGTGATATGTTTTTAACTTGTTGCATGTGCTATTTTATTTAAGTGCATGATGTATATTTAGGTTAAGGATTAGGGTTCTTTTAATAACTTCTTTATCTAAATATGGCCTAGCAACACATAATGAAGGCCGGCTCACAAGCCAGGCGGTTTTGAGTGCCTAATACCTTCCTAAACCATACCCAAACTCTGGATCCATAATCTAGTATGCAGACCTATGCATGTAAATGATTGACCTAAAAGGCCCGATATGGTTCCTAAACCTAATCTAGGTAGTGACTCCATTTTTCACCTTTCGCCACGGTCCACTCCAAAGGCCGAGGCACACTTCCTTGCGCCCACATGTCTTAACTCTGATTTTGACCCGTAAGCAATCATTTGAAAGGGGATTCAATATTCTTTGCAATGATGTTGGTTTCACTCCAATCAGACAGTCAAATCGAAAGTCAAATTTCTGTCCCCATTTGGAGTCAACTTTAGGTCAAATTTAGTCAAAGTTGATAAAAATCTCTGATAGCCTCAGTTTTGTTTTAAAAACATGGAAAATGTTATTTTGGTATGGTTTTAACCAATTTTGACCTCCAGTCAACCTTGGGTTAACCATGGGCATTTTGACTTGAAGTGGCACTTTAAGTGCTTCAATGTCCAAACGGGCTAAACCATGGTGATCTAGATGTTCCCATAGTCCTCTAGTGAGAAAATGATTTTTTTTTTTGGAACTTTCAGGGTCCAACACACAAATCAAGAGCAGATAAAATATGGTACCAATAGTTGCCCCTTCTTTATAACACCTCAAATGCAATGGGAGGTGTTGGATAAAGAACGTGATTCCGCATTTTGTTGCCTCAAATTTTATGATGAAACTACACTGCTCATAGGTCAAGACCGGTCTTAGACTAATAAGGATGGAGCTGACAAAGAAGACCTGGTTGTCTCTAGAAAAATCTCTTGTAACGGATTGAGCTTCCTGGATGGTTGCCACTAATATATGGTCTTTTTTCAATTTCGGGATGTTTTCCTTCCAAATTGGTGTACTTGCACTGAGTGAACCTCCTTGGTCTGTCTCTTTTTTTTTTCTGGTTATTTTCCTACAAATATATTAGTAGCAATAAATATAGGAAACAATGCTTGAGTTTTTTTTTTTTTTTTTGGCATTTATATTTTTGATGTTTTATCATTTTTTTGTTTATGCTATGATGATGTTGGAAAATATTTTTTTTGTTCACATGAGTAGATAGACATTTTTTTTGTTTTAGCATGCTTTCACATATGCATACATGCATGCACATAAATGTACATTCATATATACATGTGTGAAAATACGTATGTATAGCTATATCTACGTAGACCCATGCATGTGGAGAAATTTTAGGTTTAGGAAATGCAAACAATGCCATGGGTGAGTGCAAAATGCTATGAAAACATTAATAAAAAAAACCTATGCGGGAAAGCCTCGTGAACATAGATAAACAATGCATGCTAAAGCAAAGAGTTGGGAACTTAAAACATGATGATGGTGAATTTTTGGAAAAATAAAATTTTGGAAATGAGGGGGGTTTAAAAGCAGTAAATCATTTGAAATTAGGGATAGAGCTAAACAATCGCCGTCAAATTGAATCCTAGGTGACGGACTAAACAGTCACTACCGAATTGAATCCTAAGAGACAGAAAGGATTCCTACACCATGGAAGTGAGGAGAGGTTGTACTAGGCATTTTGGGGTGCATTGTGTACCATAAAAGTTTCTTATGCCGTGGAAGCATGGAAATGTTCCTACACCATGGAAGTGTGGAAAGGTTGCACATTTATAGTGGTAAGATTTAACATCACCAATGATCATTTCCATAGATACAATATAAGCCCAAACCCTCACATCCTTATCATCACCTTGGACTACCTCACAAAAAATCAAAATCTAATTGCAATAAAGAATAACATTACAAAAAACAAGGGTATTTGCAACATTTTGTTTGTGGCATTTGTAGAAAATGCTTCAATATATAGTAATATTGTAATGTTTTTAGAGAACATTACTAAAATAGATTTATTGTGGCAGTTACTATAGTGAACGCTACTGATTTATTTAAATTTTGAAATAGTCTTATGAACACAGCTTAAAAAACGTTATTAGAAAGGTTATCTAATATTTAAATTTTAAAAAATAGATTTTTACTTTTGGAGGACTCCCGCTACTATCCCAAAACTCTACCTCCAAAATATATATATGAACACGCTTGCATGATCCTTATCCCCAAAACCAAAAACACACACATGAAATGTTCATTTCCTATTTTCATCTTCCCCAATTTTCAACCCGAATCTCATCTATTGCCACCCACACCAACCTCTAACAACCACCACCATCACCAGATGTAGAACAAACTACCATGACCTTCCTAGACCATCAAAGATGCCTGAAATTGTGCAAGGCAAAAAGGCACTAGTAGAATCATTTGGGCAATGGAGTCGAAATTGTATGAAATTTGTAGGCTGAAGGGAAATAGTCTTTTGATCAATAGTCATCGCTTTGCCATGAGGTACGCCTTGATTTTGGAGAATTCCTTCGTTTAGGCCCAGAAAATAGTGATTTTGCCATTTTTAGTCATTTTTGTTTCCTTAATAACTTTTTACTCAAAGGTTAAAATAAAGTCCCGCTTATTTTGGGACATCCCTTAAGGCCAGTTGATTATGATTTTACATTTAAATTAATTTTACCATTTTTGGTAAAATTTGGTATTTTACCACCTAATCTTGTGATTAGTGTGAATTAGGGTTTCAAACGGTTTCCTATTCTTCCTAGGGTTTTACTTCTTCAGTATTTATATGTTTTGTAGCCTTCAAAGGCAAATCAAATTATTATTAATAAAATTCAAAGTTTTTCTCAAACTTTTCTCTTTGGTGGATTCCAAACCTATCACCTTGTGGATTCAAGGAACCCCCCATGGATTTGAAGTTTACTACCAAAAACTAACAATTTAATTTTTGTTTCATCAAAAAGAGTATCGTGTGTGCTTTCTTGAAGCTTTCGTGACATCAGTTGGTATCAGAGCCTTGACTTACCTTAGTTTGATGGCTAACCGACAAGACAATAACCAGCACAACAACGATGACGACGAAGTTGACAACCTAGTCCTCTCTAGGGCTAAGTTCTACGAGTTTCGCGATGAAACTCAAAAATTTCATGATAATAGTCAACAGTTTCTTGAAGAAACTTAGCAAAAACTGCATGGGATTCGTGAAGCACTTGCTGCCCTTCTTGCCCAAAACCTTAATCATGATGATGAAGAGTGATGTGATAATTGAGCGTGTGGCCCTCCCCATTGTGAACCAAACCAACGGAATAGGCAACAAGCCTATAACAATGACAACAGTGAGGACAAAGAGTATGCAGAAGAAGTCCTTATAAATCGTTATGGTGCTGAAAGGGATAATGGTCAAAATGATTATGAGCAAAGGGATTATTGTATGAAAATAGAATTACCATCCTTTAATGTTAATGTTTCCATTGAGGAGTATTTGGATTGGGTTAGTGAGGTTGAGAAGTTCTTTAATCATATGCCCAGAAGATAAGCAGGTTTGTTTGGTGACATACAAGTTAAAGGGATGAGTCTCTGCTTAATGGGATTGTGTTCAATTAAACTGTTCCTGTGAGATAAAGCTTTAGATACGTTCATGGAGGAGAGAGATTATTATTAATAAAAATTCTGACTTTTGTCTATTATTTTCTCTGGTGGATTCCAGACCTTTCACCTTATGAGTTCAAGGAACCCCTCGTGGATTCGAGGTTTACTACTAAAAACTAACAGTTTAGTTTTTGTTCCATCAAAGAGAGCATTGTGTGTACTTTTTTTAGGCTTCCGCAACATCAGTTGGTATCACCCCACCTCTGTTGGTCACTCACTGTACATTAGCTTCTCACCCACAAGTATGTTAACTTTTCTCTCTGATTTTGTTTCTTTTACCTTTCTGTCTCTTTCTTATTCAATGGCTCTTGTTGCTGAATTTTTGCTTTAAGTTACTTCCCCTTGCCTCCTCAAATTTCTCTCTTGTTTGTTAATTTTTTAAGGTTTTTTGGGTATGTCATTGTTTTTTTTTTTTTTTTTTTATGATGGGTATTTGAGTGCAAATTTGTAGCTGTTCAAGAGCTTTTTGAAGATTTGGTATTAGTGCTTGTGAACTATGAGAAGGGTATTTCTCAATCTCTCTGTTTCTTTACGTCACTTGCTCCTTCCTCAAGTTGCAGTTCTCCTTCTTGTAAGTTGTATATATGAAAATTCTGAAAATATTTATTTAATTATTTGTTGCAAGAAGTTTTTAGAGTTCTAAACCAAAGACTGGCTCTTCCAATTTTAAATGTTATTGAGAGGAGAAAGTGGAGTGTCAACTTATAACTCATTATTGTTTGTTACATGGTATCCTTGAATATTAGGAACCATATGTGGATACGTATGTGATTGACCAATTATATTTATAATTAATCCTAAATACATGATTCTCTGTAGCCTAATATTTGAATACCTATGTCTTTTGTAGCTTGTCAATTTGGAAGTTTGGTTTTAGTGGTCAAAAGAAATTGTTTGAAAATTGTTATTTGGAGATCTAGAGCTTGGTATTGTGGGTTTTGATGCAGTTAATGAATGTGGCCAGGTAAGCAATAAGTTATAAACTGGTACTGCATCAATATTTGTGTAATTGGGTTCCTAGAAGTTTCTATTTATTTATTTATTTTTCCTTTCATTATTGGTAGACCATTGATTATGGGATTAGAGACGTTAGTGATATGATACATTGATTTTGGGATTAGAGAAGGTAATAATAAAGTCTTTCCCTTTTTTCTTTTTTTCTTTTTTTGATTCTTTATTTATATATATATATTTATTTATTTATTTTGGAAGTACTTGAATCTAATTAGGATATTTAGAAAGATTCCTTATTCTTGTGTTCTAATCTTGGATCTTGTTTAGGCAATGAATTTTTTAATATTCAATTTGTAGTTTGAATTTGACATTCCACTTGTACCCAAAGATTGATTCTTGTGTTCTAAATTGGCATTGCAAGTGAAAACTAATTGGCATGCTTAAATATTACATTTTTCAGTCTATTAAGTGTTGTACTTTACTAAGGTTTGTCAACTAATTCACCATTTTTATTTAATTTTTAGTTTTAAGCATATTAATATGATTACAGTTACTTTGTAATATATGGTATGATGTTGAAAATTGCTTGTGGTTTAAATTGGAGCAAGAGAGTGGCTTGCATGGGGTATAAGGGTGTTGTTAACTTTAACATTGGGAGTATGTTTATTTTTGGTTCATATATGCATGTGAAGTAAAAGAAAGTGACAATGAAGATTGCAGTGTTAGTTTTAACTATATTTTATTTTTACAGTGACATGATGTACATACAATTTAACTTATTGTAGTTTCTCAACACACACACACACAAAAAAAAACCTTATTGTACATTCATATGGACAAGAGTTTGATGGATAAGAAAAGATTCTCAAGAAAGTACCTACAAGTGGTTAAGGATTTTATCCAGTTTGCTAAACAAAATGGAATTAGGGTGGATGGGAAAATTTCATGTCCATGTAAAAGGTTTTCAAATGTATATTATTTTGAACCACTAGTTGTTAAAGATCATTTAGTGACCAATGGAGTTTGTTTTGTTTATGATCCTTGGTTTTGTCATGAGGAGTCTACATCTGTTGCCACATCTAGTAGAGCTAGGAATACTAAAGTAGAAGAAGATTTGAATGGTGAATGTGATAATATACGTGGGATGTTACATGAAATGTTCTCTAGGCATAGTCAATTAATGGATGAATATGGTGGTGCAAATGCTCTGGAAAGACCAACTGGGGAAGGTTAAAATGCGTAACAATGTGAAGAAGAACCTAATAAAGATGCTAAAAATTGTTATAACTTACTTGAAGATGCTGAGAAACCTTTGTATGAAGGGTATTCAAGTACCGGATGGTTATGCCTCAAACATCTCGCGGTGTATCCAACTTCAAGAATGCAAGATTATTGGTTTGAAGAGTCATGATACCCATGTACTAATGCAACAATTTCTTCCAATAGCGATACAAGGATCTTTTCCAAAGAAGGTCACATCTACTTTGATTGATTTATCTTGCACTTTTTGGGAACCATTTACCAAAACTTTGCAAGTAAAAGAGCTTGAGCAACTTAAGTGTAGAATTGCAGTGACATTATGCAATTTAGAAAGTATCTTCCCTCCCTCATTCTTTAGTATTATGGTCTATTTGGTGACTCATATGGTCACTAAAGCGAAGATAGATGGACCAATTCACTATCATTGGATGTACACAATTGAAAGGTATGAAAATAATGGTTTAAGTATCAGTTTTTATTAACCATTGAGGATGATGTTGTTGATAAATCCTACTATTGGTTTGGAAATAGGTACCTTTTACAGCTAAAGTCATACAATCGCAATAAAACTCATCTAAAGTGCTCCATTGCAAAAGGATACAAGGTGAGAAGTGCTTAACATTTTATTCATAGTTTTTAGCATCAATTGAAACATTATTCAATTGACCCTTAAGAAACGTGGAAGATGCTAGAGGTGCAACAATAAATATCAAGCTTGATAATACATCCTGGATACAAGCTCATCACTATGTGCTATTTCAATGCGATAAAATCATGTCATTTTGTTTGTAATTATGATTGTGTACATTATGTATATCCATAAATTATTAAACAAAGTTTTTTTCTATATATAAAAAGAACACAAAGAATCAACAAGAAGAGAAAAACATCCCAGTCATATAAATGAAACAACTATAGAGAAGATTCATATGGAAAAGTTTGTTGATTGATTTCTAGACTATGTAAGTGCACAATTAATTATTATATTAGTAGAAAGAAATTTGGAGTATTAGGTCAAACACTAACATTGTTTCACTCGATTGAAAAACATAGTTTGTGAAAATGGATCATGCCACATTAGAGCAACTTCCTGAAAATGTTCACTGGCTTGCACAAGGTCCAAACCCCATTGTTAAGAAGTTCAAACGTCATATTGTTAATTGTTACAAATTTTGCACAAAAAATAATGAAGAGTACAAGAAAACCAAAAATAGTGGAGTTTGTGTGGCTGTTGAAGGGGGAATTGACTATTATGGGGTTTTGACTGATATTACCAAATTTAACTATTTTGATCGTATGAATATGTACTATTCAATTTCAAATGTGATTGGGTCGATATCAATTTGGGTTTGTCTTATTGAATTTTAAAAGTTTGAGTCATATTGGAGATTGATCAATCAATGAACCCTTCATATTGACATCCCAAGCTTTACAAGTGTACTATGTGGTTGATGAAAGGCATCTTGATTGGGTGGTTGCTATTAAAACAAAACCGAGAGACGTGTTTGATGATAATAATGGTGAAATAAGTGAGGATGATGTTGACACATATTGTGAAAATGAGCCATTTAATGTTCCAGTTGAGGACACACTTCAAGAAGTAGCTGAAAATCTCTCTTGGATTAGACACAATGGGGATGATATATGCTATTTTGAGTTTGATGAGGATGTTTAGTTGTTGAACTAATATGCAATTTTATAAATTTGTAAAGTAGTGGTTTCCCATACATTTTCTACTTAGCTTGTAAACTCTAATTTTTTATTACTACTATCTTTGTACTACATTAATTTCTTTTTAAGTGATGCTACTATTTTATACACATTGGTATTGCTTTTACATTGTTAAAATCTTACATGAAAATTTTCTCCAAAAAAAAAAAAAAATTCTTACATGAAAATAGAGTAGATATGACTAAGAAGAAAAGATACAATATTGAAGTTATTGGGGCTACATTTGATTAGGGTTTAAAGTTCAAAAACGTGTAAAAACACCTTTGAACGTTTAGACCCCCAAAATACAACTTAATCAATTCAAGCAATATGTCAAACAACTAGTGTGCGGAAACTTAACATATGCTATCATACGAAATTGATTAAATTCTATCTAAGCCATAACAAATTAAAATCCACAGCAGATAAATAAAAGGCAAAGATAGAGAGGAAGGAAGATGCAAACACAAAGACAACACGCGATGTGTTATTGAAGAGGAAACCGAAGCCCTCGGCGTAAAACCTCTCCGCCGCCCTCCAAGCGGTAATCAATCCACTAGAAAATACAGTTGGGATACAAGGACAGCAATAGACCCTCCAAGCCTAATCTACCCAGTGCACCTAAGCCCTCCAAGCTTCTTGCTCCAACGAGGTTGCGCCGAACCTTTTTCTTTTCTAGCTTCCCAGATTCCGCTACTAGACCATAGCATCAACCAATGAAGGTTGGTTCCTTCCTAACTGCTTCCCAGAAATCCAAACGACTGTCTCACAGTGATGATGATGGTGAGAACCAGGTTTGGTATAATGCCTCTCAAGGATTTAACAATGGAGAGGAAGAGAGTTGAGGAATTTGAAGAGATTCTAAGGTAGAGATTGTGAGTGAAACAATCTGGTTTTTCTTTAGGGTTTCTCTCTCAAAATTCTCTCTGGAAGCTCTCTTTCAATCGTGGGTAATAGGGGTATTTATACTGGAGTGGAGAGGAATGTGAAACGTCAGGTTTTTACAAAACAGGGGTGGCTCGCGGCTTGACCTCGCGGCTTGACTAAATCGCGAGATCCAGTCGCGAGATAACCGTATGGCCAGTTGTCCTGTTTTGTCCTGTAGTGCTCCAGCTAGCATGACTGTTCATCTTCCAGCATGCTTGGCACGTGTGCTGCTTCTGGCGGCTTGCAGCCGCGAGTCACCCACGAGTCCCAACCGCGAGTCTCTGTTTTCTTGCACACTCTTGAGCAATCTTCACTCTATCTCACTCACTACCCTTACATCAAACCCACCTAAATACAGGGTTACTAAATGCTGAATTACAAGCAAATTTGGTACGGAATAAAGCCAATTAGATGGTTGAATAAATTCAACCTTACAATCTCCCCCTTTGGCTATTCCGTGACAAAACCCTAAAACAGACTCTAGACTTAACATGTGAGTTGGGAACAGTTGAGCAAAACTCACTCACACCTAACTCTAGAAGCTGTGAAGCACTTGAATCATATGAACATAATACTCCTGAAACACAACAATACACCATGATCATTGTAAGCAGAAAATTATAAAATGCATATGAAATAGGCAATATGTGATCAAGCAAAGATGGAGTTATGAAACAAACCATGGCTTGATCAACCAAGTGAACACCATAAGGTAGTGATCACAGTGCTCATTCACACTTGGAATGAACACAAGGACATACAAGTTAACAAGCACAAGGCAAGACACTTGTATGCTCAACACTCAACCAATGCATATCACACAAGGCATATGCATCTAGGAACAATCCTACAAGGGCACAAGAGTGACAGTACATAAACCAAAATGCAAAACATTTAGATTAAAGTACTGATTTCAACATAGCATAAAGGCTGCATTAAGCAAGGTACAAACCATAAAGCCTACAAACTATGCATAAAACACGAACCCTAAAAGCTTACACAAGCACATGGGTACAAACACTAAACATCCTGAATAACATCATCAAAATATATTAAAGTTTAAACCAGGAGTATATGATAAGAGTTAGAAACAACTATACACCAAAACACAGTGTATCAAACCCATATAAACATAAACTAGTCCAACAAACATAAACCGAAAACTATAAGTTTAGAGGATAAGACTAAAAACAAAAGTATGACAAAAGTATGTGTGTACTCCCCCTATCATTATGCACACTTCCCTTTGAAACTTTCTCCCCCTTACTGAATGCTCTCCCCCTTTTTGTCAGGAATAGCTAAAGGCTCTCGTCCAACTTTCGTTGAATATCATCCAACTGATTCTCCATAGTCTCGAGACGCATTTGGACATGGTTGTTTGTGGAGTAGAGAAGTGCCACAAGCTCATCAACGCGTTTCTGAATATGCTCAAGTACACTGCCGACTCTATCAGTATGAGGAGCAGTCTGTGCTTGCGGAATACTAGCCGATGAAGTTTCAGGAACTGCACGTGATGTAGATGTGGTATGTGCAGGTGTCTCTGAGTCAGGGGCAGATGGAGTAACCGGAGATATGTGAGCACTCCTTGGTGATTTAGAGGAGTGACTTCTGCTGGCTTGAAGAGTGAACAAGGAAATGGGACGTTGACGAGGTAACATTTCTCCATCGGCAGGAGGAATAATGCCTTCACGAAGAATGAGCTTCATAATGAGACTGCAAAATGGAATGACTCCTCGAGCTACAGATCGACACGCGGTCTTCCTCAAGGTGTAGTAGATGTGAGCACATATATCAATGGGGGCTCCTGTAATAAGGTCACAGAGAAATAGAGCTCTCCCAAGATTGATGAATGTAGTGTTGGATAGTGGGTAGAGATTGGTGAACATGATCAACTTCAGTGTGGTCAGCTCAGGTGCAAACTTTGCGGTGCTGATGGAGGTTCCTGCACTGGATACTTCATGATCGTATCCTAGGATTTGTAAAATTTCTCCAACTTCTGGATTTCGTTCATCGTAAGGAGTGAGATTCACATTCTGAGGTCTGGTGATGCCGAGAAGATCTGCGATGGAGTCTGGGGTAACACTAAACTCTGTTCCTCTGACCCAGAAAATGAGTTGTGGTCCAAGATCAGTCGCATTGGAGAAGCATTCCTTGACCAGTTCATCCATTGGATCATCAAAGTTCCCAAACAAGTTTGCCCAATCTCGTTTCTCAAAGATTCGAGGGATGAAAGTGGTCCCTAAGGTATTAAACTCTACCACCCGTTCCACTATAGTGGTCGACTTGTCAAACACGTTTGAGTAGACGTGTGAGTTAAGAGGAAGTCTGAACCTATCCTCATTGGGGTCTTGAGAAGCCTGAGATGATAGTCGAGTCCTTTTGGCAACTGGTGATGCTAGTTCGTCAGCAACAATGTCTTTACACCTAGAAGATCGACGAGACATCTGCAAGAGAACAGGCCCACAGCAAAGAACCAAACAATAATACCACACAAGATAAATGTCAACAAGATTCAGTGGAAACAAAATTTCAATATTTAAACACAAATTGGAGATATTGCAGTCCCAACCAAACTACCAACAATACACAAGAGCACAAAATGATAGGTGCAGCAATATGGTGATAGTGCACAAAGACAGAGATGGACAAAACAACTAACAACTGTCAATGAGACAGGTTTATCAAGACCATGATATGCAAACAGATACAGCATTCGAACATTTAGAGCAGATAACATAAAACACTCCACCAGAGATATGAGCAAGGAAAAATATTTCAACATGAAGAACCTAATCATTCATACTAGAGCACATGGATGAGAGACATACATTATGTTATCATAACAACTCAGTAACCAATACCGAACACCAACATCAATACTCAAGCAATTGAAATGAGTAAGTCAAAAAGACACCAAACCCATTTAAGAAAAGATTGTCAGACTCAATAATAGGCAAAAATCAGAACAATGAAACTCACATTGTGACCGCTCAACATGAAAACAGATGAGAACAACATCGAACAAGACACGCCATACCCATTACACAAGATAGAAGTATTTCAAACACAATATCAAACCAAACAGTAGCAAAAATATCCAGGAAAAGGAAAATGAGATAGAGAAAGCAAAAACCCATACCTTTTCTTGATGATTTGGATAAGAAATGAAGCACCAATGAGGTTTGAAAATGGATTCACAGAGTGTTTGGAAAGGAGAAAGTTTAAAGAGAAGATGAACAGTCACAAAAGTTCGAGGGAAAAACTGAAAAGAGATTTAAAAACTGCTCCTGTTTTTGCCAAACACGCGATTTTCGCGACTTGATTAAGTCGCCACACAGTCGCCAGCTCAAGCCGCCAAATCACTCAAGAACAAAAATTTGAAAAATTTTTCTAAGTGTTTTTCGCGACTGGAAGGTCTACCCGCGAGTGAGTCGCGAGCTGAGCCGCGAAAATCTCTGAGTGAACCTCGCGACTGGACCTTCCACTCGCGAACAAGTCGCCAAAAATGACCAGCGAAGATGCGACTGAGTCTCGCGACTTGTCATACCCGCGACTGAGCCGCCAAAACAAGGCAAAAACTGGATTTTTGAAATTTTCAGATTTTTCAAACAAAATACTTTCCAAAAACACCTAAAACACTCAAAAATCTTTTTGTGCTTGAATTAACAAAGATTGAGCATGTGAAAACACATTTCATCAAGTACAATCACACAAATGAATATGGCATTTATTGAGCATAAACTTGTGTGTTGTGTGTGGATATCAACAATGAGATAGTCCTTAGTCTAATGTGAAGCTTCAATGATCAATTCAACCAAGACATACACAATTAGCACTAGATCATGTGACCCATCTCAATTATAGAAGTATGTATATATGACCTCCCACAAAACTTGATAACATAATTTGGAGCTTTACATTTGACTCCACTTTCAATCATAACATTTGATCTTTTTGATCTTTTGAGTCAATCACCTCTCATTGTGAGAGTGATATTTGATATTTCACTTTAATGAATAAGCCTTTGGCTTTTTGAATAAACATTCACTTTAATATAAGGTCGCTTACCCTTTTTCCTAGTCAAATACTAGAATGTGCGACAGGCTTTTGCAGCTCAATATCTCTTTTCATTTGGAGATTTACATTTGGTGAGCTCTTTTTAGCAAAACAAAAATAAAGAGTGGGAAGATATATAGACACAAGTCTATGCAAGTCTCAAGATCAACAAAACCATTCACTAATCATTCATGACAAGTTTGAAGATCTATTTACAACAATCACAAAGATTTCAAGATTTTTCCCACAGTGATATAAGTGCATGAAAACAAGCAATGCTCGAAAATGCACAAAGCCATTAGCACAAAGGTACAAGGCAAAACAAGTTTTGAGACAAAAACTCAACAAAGTCAATCAAGTTTTTTGATATTCTAATTTTTTATGTGATTTTTGGATTTTTGACACAAGAAACAAAAAGATTGATAGGACAAAATTAAAGATATGTACAAGTAGACAAACAAACAACCAACAGCAAAAATAGCAAGCAAAACAAACAAACATAGTCACAAAGCATAGGAAGTATTAATGCATGGACATGTTGTAATGCTTATGCATGAGTACCCTTATTCACCCTCACGTCACTTGCATTTGGGGTGATTTCCTTATAGGATTGGGTACGGGAGTTAGGGCTTTCAAACCTTCGTGAGAAGCTTTCCAAGCAGTTGGTGAATGCACCAATCATCTTCATCACGTTCATCATTCCGGGATCACCATTCTGATCTCTAGATTGATCTCCAGCCCAAATTCTTCTATCATTTCTAGGTCCTCCTGACCTTTGAGGAGTTGCACTATTCTTTGCTCTCAGCTTTTGGCAATTTGGTCGAGTATGCCCTTGAAGTCCGCAATAGTGGCACACATAAGTTCCTCTAGGACCTCTTTGTGGTCGAGGACGTGACTTGGCACGAGATTCAGACCTGCCTACAAACTGATTGCGAGGATTTAACATCCGTTGGTTCACCAAATTCTTCTTCTCCTCCACCTCGAGCTTCTCACTAGTAAGGTTAGCTACAACTGGATCTTTGGCCTTTACAAACTTCACTTCTTTAGTGACATTTCTAGACGAACTACCTCCTCCGGTATATCCCAATCCGGATTTGTCTGAAAAGCTCTTTTGAGATGAGATAACATCATCTAGCTTCTTGGTAGTAACCCTCTCTACTTTAGCATTTGCTTGCACAACCTCACTCTCAAGAAATCTTACTTTTGTGTAAGCTTCGGACAACTCTCCATTCAGAGTTTCTATCTCACATTTGGCCTCCCTATATCGGATTAGGAGACTTTTGTAGTCCTCCTCAGCCTTCTTCATTTTTCTCACAGCAGCCTTGGCCACCCTTGTGTATTCCCCGAACTTCTCCAAGAGTGAGTTATAATTCTCCTGAAGATTCGCTGTGCTTCCATCTTCTTCAGCATCCGATTCTTCAACAATTCCTAGTGATTCATCATCACTATGTTCTCCAAGGTCTCGCACAAGCAGATTCAGCTCATCTGAAGACTCAACATGAGCAATAGTCATAAAAGCCGAATAGTTCCCCTCTCCATCACAGCTCTCTTCAGATTCTGAGTCAGACGAATCCGAGTCACTCAAGGTCGTGGCATACACTTTACCTTTCGATTTCAAATAATTCGGACATTCCTTCTTGAAGTGTCCATGCCCGTTACATTCGAAACAAGTGACACCTTGTGTAGGTTGGGATTCTTTTCCATCTTTCCTTTTGAATTCCCTTTTCTCCCTTCCAGAACTTTGGAATTTTCTTTTATCATCAAATTTGCCATTATTTTTGAATTTCAAAAACTTTTTGAAATTTTTGACAAGGTATGCAACATCTTTGTCAACCACATCTTCTCCCGATGAGTCTTGATCTTCCACCTTCTCATTAATGGTCTTTAGAGCAAGAGATTTACTCTTCCGTTGATTGGACAGCGACATCTCATAAGTCTGCAGAGAACCAACCAGCTCTTGCACTTTGATGTCATCGAGGTCCTTGCTCTCTTCAATTGCTGTCACTTTAGCTCGAAAACTTTCCGGCAATGATCGAAGGATCTTCCTTATAATCTTCGAGTCCTCCGTTTTCTCCCCCAAGTTGAACTTGCTGACAACCACTTCATTTAACTTCCCATAGAAAGAGTCAAAATACTCATCCTCAATCATTTTGAGCTCCTCAAACCAAGTGGTCTGCATTTGTAACTTGGTGTCTTTCACTTTCTTCGTGCCTTCATAGGTAGTTTCCAAAATCTCCCATGCTTCTTTGGCCACGGTAATATGAGAAATCCTGTGAAATTCATCTGGAGACACACCACAGAAAATAGCATTGAGTGTTTTACTGTTAGCATTAGATGCAGCAAGTGCTGCCTTATCCCATGTGGATTTGGCTGCCTCTGGTTTGGTCCAACCAATCTCAACAGCATCCCAAACGGATTCATCAATAGAACACAGAAAAGCTCTCATTCGAACCTTCCAAAAAGCATAATTACTACCATCAAAATATGGAGGTGCATTTAGGGATTGAGACCTATCCATCTCAAAAGGGAGTCAAGGATCACACAATGGTAATGAAACCAATATCAGTGTACCCGCTCTGATACCAATTGAAAGTTCAAAAACGTGTAAAAACACCTTTGAACGTTTAGACCCCCAAATACAACTTAATCAATTCAAGCAATATGTCAAACAACTAGTGTGCGGAAACTTAACATATGCTATCATACGAAATTGATTAAATACTATCTAAGTCATAACAGATTAAAATCCACAGCAGATAAATAAAAGGCAAAGATAGAGAGGAAGGAAGATGCAAACACAAAGACAACACGCGATGTGTTATCGAAGAGGAAACCGAAGCCCTCGGCGTAAAACCTCTCCGCCGCCCTCCAAGCGGTAATCAATCCACTAGAAAATACAGTTGGGATACAAGGACAGCAATAGACCCTCCAAGCCTAATCTACCCAGTGCACCTAAGCCCTCCAAGCTTCTTGCTCCAACGAGGTTGCGCCGAACCTTTTTCTTTTCTAGCTTCCCGGATTCCGCTACTAGACCATAGCATCAACCAATGAAGATTGGTCCTTCTAACTGCTTCCCAGAAATCCAAACGACTGTCTCACAGTGATGATGATGGTGAGATTCAGGTTGGTATAATGCCTCTCAAGGATTAACAAATGAGAGGGAAGAGAGTTGAGGAATTTGAAGAGATTCTAAGGTAGAGATTGTGGTGAAACAATCTGTTTTTCTTTAGGGTTTCTCTCTCAAAATTCTCTCTGGAAGCTCTCTTTCAATCGTGGGTAATAGGGGTATTTATACTGGAGTGGAGAGGAATGTGAAACGTCAGGTTTTTACAAAACAGGGGTGGCTCGCGGCTTGACCTCGCGGCTTTACCAAGTCGCGAGATAACCGTATGGCCAGTTGTCCTGTTTTGTCCTATAGTGCTCCAGCTAGCATGACTGTTCATCTTCCAGCATGCTTGGCACGTGTGCTGCTTCTGGCGGCTTGCAGCCGCGAGTCACCCGCGAGTCACCCGCGAGTCCCAGCCGCGAGTCTCTGTTTTCTTGCACACTCTTGAGCAATCTTCACTCTATCTCACTCACTACCCTTACATCAAACCCACCTAAATACAGGGTTACTAAATGCTGAATTACAAGCAAATTTGGCACGGAATAAAGCCAATTAGATGGTTGAATAAATTCAACCTTACAAGGGTACACCTTGTCAAGTTACATCTAGCTAGTTAGGGCATATCTAATCAAAATACATTGCCCCTACAAGAAGGCTTGCAACAGCTTGATGATATCATAGGTAATGATGAACTGGATGAAGAAGAATTTGCAGCAATTCAATTGAATGTTAAAGGTATAATGACGTATAACCATTAATATAATTGTTTAGATATTCTAGACATATTAAACATTAATATATTTTTTTTTTAATGTATGTTTACTTTTTTTTTTTTCGTTTATTGGTCATAGATGTTTCTCGCATGTGAAGTACATGAGGGGTTACTAGTATGGTTGAAGTATTTAATTTGCCTAGCTATTCTAACTATGTTATTTAATATAATAATTACCTTCATCCGGTAGGAAAAGAGGCAAGTTTACTTGCATGGGCTTTAGGTGCTACTTCTAAAATGCCAAATATGTGCATTGAATTATCTCGATCGGCATAAGATGCCAGACCATTACAATCAAGAAAGTTGGAATGTCATTTAGGTAATAATATTTCTTTCTTTACATTTAAACTTTTGTTTAGCAATTTGTAATTTTCAATTGGCTTACAAAATACATATTTGAATGCAATCTAAATTCAAATTTCCAGAAGATAATAAGGAAGAAATCAAGAAGAAAACTATTAGTTCATTGTTGGTGTGTTGGAGGGGTTTTATAATCGCTTGAAACAAAAATGCTATAAGGACAACATGACACCGGCACAAGTAATGGCTAAAGGCAATGCATCCTTTAATCAATCTTGATCAACTTGTAGTTCTTGCGGAATATTGGAATTAAAAGGATGGAAAGGTATGACAAATTAATTTGTGCCATTATTGTATGCATGAATTTAATACTATTTTTTGATTTTGTGAATGTAGGATATGAGTGTTAAAATTAAGGAGTATGCCAAAAAGTTGCACATGCACACAGTGGAGGATAAAAAAGCATTGCTCAATATGTAGATGAAATGGTAGTAACTTGTGCATTTTTCTATTATGTTCAAATCTCTTTTTTAGTAAAGATATGCTTAGAGTGGAAAATTACTAACTTATGTAGGAAATGGAAGAAGGGAATCCAAATACCTAGGAAAAAATGTATAGAGTTCTTCATTCTAAGAGAGATGAGACACCTATGAGTGTTATAGCTAAGGTTATATGGTATGTAATATATTTTACCTAATATAGTTGGAATTCTCTTTATTACAACTCCATTTTGTGGCTTTTAATCCTATATTCATTTTTTCAATAAATTGTTTGTTAGGAAAAAAATGGATGAATTCACAAGCCAACAACCAACTCCATTGACTTTCACTTCAAGTGGGAGTATTGCTTGGTCTGGGTATCAAGTTTTTTCTCAAGTATTAGGCAACGAGCGAAATGACCGAATTCATGGTTTAGGATTCGGGCCAACTCGTTCTAAATTTGATCAAAATTCTAGAACCAATGGTTCAAGTTTCAAGGTGAAATAAGAATAAGAGAGATTAAGAGATAAAGAAACAACTTGCAAACTCAAAGAGAAATTAGTGTTTCATGAGCAGAAACTAATGAGTCAAGAGGAAAAGCTTGTAAGTTAAGAATAGAAAATTTTGAGTCAAGAGGATGCCAATGCACATCAACAAAAAGATATGACCACATTAAAAGCACAAATGGCCTTATTTGCTCAACAAATGAATAGTCAAGTTATGATTATATTATGCTTTTAAATTTAACTTATGTCGTTATCATTTTTATTTTCACCATGTTTTCTGATAGTCATTGTTAAAATTGTGATTATAATCATTACTTTTATCAATGACGTACTATTAATCTTTATATTTGTGATTATATTATAGGTAAGAAACATCAATAGCAAGTAGCAAGCTTGCATTTAACATGTAGCCAAAAATTATTATTTTTAATGAAGGCATGAATTGAAAAGATTGTACAGTTTATTGTTGAATTTTACAATGTTATTTGCACTTTGTATGGATGAAACTTGGTGTATTAAGTTATTTGAACAAATGTAACATTTATTTCAATTTAATATTTTTTTTTAAGAATTAATTACAACATGCTGCTAACCCCGCAACTCGAACCCTTTTTCTCCTAGACCCCTAAGCACGTTGTACATGGGGAGGTGCCAATTCAGCTACAAGGCCTTTGGCATTTCAATTTAATATTTGGAGTATTGTATTTGAAATTTAATTATTTGATCATGGATGAATATTGGTTTATACAGGAGTATTGCTTTTTATAACTACAATTTGAAAATTTTTGTGTATAGCAGCGTTTAACAAAACGCTACAATATATATCTACTATAGCAGTTTTAAAAATGCTGCAACATATATATATATATATATATATATAGAGTATCGTTTTTTAAAAACATTGTGATAGATTATTTATTGTAGCATGTTTTAGAACCGTTACATTGGATTTTGAATAAATGAATTTAATGAACTAATGTCTAAGTGGAAAGAAAGCTCTCAACCTTCCCCTTCCCCAAGTGAAGAAGAGGAGGACGCTCTTCATCGTAGCACCAAAAAGATCAAGGATGGACACACTTCTCCATTACCCAACTCCCCATTCCAAGCCCCCAGCTACAAATCTAAGTTGGTTGGACAGTTACCAGGCGCTTATGAAGCCGCTTTTAACCTCGTTGAGCAGATGCAAGAAGATGTAGAATCGGATTCTGAGGAAGAGAATGTGGATGATGGAGACGTGGTCCTTGCTCTCACGAAGGATGAAAAAATACGCATCAGATCCCAATGGTCCAAAGCTCTCATTATTAAGACTTTTGGCAGAACTGTTGGTTACCTTTTCCTCTCACAAAGAGTTAGAGAACTGTGGGGTCTTGCAGGAAGACTAGACTTGGTAGACCTTGGCCATGACTACTTTCTTACACGGTTCGAACTGGATGCAGACCTGGACCACGTCCTCAAGGATGGCCCTTGGTTTATTGGCCAGCACTTCCTAGCCATTAAATCCTGGGAGCCTGAGTTCAAAGCCTCCTCTGCCAACCTCTCACAAGTTGCTATTTGGATTCGTCTCGCTGGACTCCCCATTGAATATTATGACCCGGTTATTCTCAAGAAAATTGGATCAAAGATTGGACCTGTCCTAAGAATCGATGGGCATACTGCGTCCAATGCTAGGGGCCGATTCGCTAGACTTTGTGTCCAAGTAAGCCTTGATAAACCACTTGCTAAGAATGTCATCATCGGTAAGTTCCGTCAGCCAATCACCTATGAAGGCATCCATTCACTCTGCTTCTCCTGTGGTCGGCTTGGGCACAGAAAGGAATCATGCCCTCAAACCATTAGAGAGCCCATTAAACGTTTCAATCATGAGCAAGAAAATCACTCATCCCAAGAGCCTTTCTCTACCTCATCTCCCAGCTCGTCGGAACCGTCTTCCTTGGACCGAGTTAGCTCACCAAGGGAAGCTGTGCCGGATGCTTTTGGGCCTTGGTTGCTGGTTTCCAGGAAAAAACCGAATCCCAAGGCTAAGGCTGGCACTCCTAGCAAGTCACCTCAGCCAGTTTTTCAGGCGCCTTTTCTACCTACACGGAACAGTCCCATCCCTCATCGTGCACCCATTTCCAGCGTGATTAAGGGAACGGAACCAGGCTACAATAAAGGTAAAAGGAAGCAAGACTCGTCAACTTCAACTCCAACTAAGCCTACGTTGAAAACAAGTTTTAAGACTAAGCCTAAGGCCCCAAGCCCAGCCAAACCTTCTAAATCCCCAAGCCCAGCCAAATTTACTATGGCCCATTCATTAAACCCCCAAGCCCAAGCCCATTCTACTAATGTAAAACCATTCACTCGGCCTAACCAATCCACTTCCAGTAACCTTAACCCTTCTGAACCTTCCTTAACCTTTGGTCAGTCGCCTTTCTCCTTCAACGCTCAACCCATAGCCGTTGCTTCTCCCAATCCTTCTCCTCAACATGCCTTGGGCAATCTGGCACAAGAACAAGATCGTAGAGCTCAGGGACAAAACGATCAAGAACATCCGCTGGGATCCGCTGACTGTTCTCGGCTGGACGGACAAGGAATTAATGGAAGCTTGGAGCTTCATCTTTCCTCTAACGGACAAGAGCAGGGTGGACGGTTGCTTGCCGCTGACGGATCCAGCTTGGCATTACACCCCCAAACCATGGTGGCGGTTCACTCTGGACCGTCCGCCACTGCTGCCTCTGGGGCAAACGACCTCCAACACCTCAAGCATTCTCTTGGAATCAGACCTTTCCGAAGCATCTCTCGACCTGATGGAGAGGGACCTTGTCCCCTTGGAGCTATGTCAGAGGAAATACCTCACAGGGGAAGCCACTGGAGTGCTAATCCAAGGCACCATTCCTCAACTGAAGCTCATCCAGACAATCATGGCGACAGCGAGCTTCACGCTTGGGACTCTAACCAAGCAAACGCGGTTGAATCTGCTGGAACACTCTGTGACACTGTTGACGGGAACTCAAGTTCTCAAGGAGGACCTACGGCGGGTGGGATGGACTTGGATGACTTCCAAGAGGGCGTCTGCCCTAGAATGTGAGTCCTTCAACCCTCATATCTCTCCCAAAATGAATATTCTGATTTGGAATTGCAGGGGGGCCATGAAACCCTCCTTTAGAAGCTCTATCCGTGATCTAACTAATTTCCATTCTCCTGGAATCATTGTCGTTACTGAGACCCGTATTAGCGGTTCCAGAGCCGGAGACATTCTTCGTGCCCTACCTTATGACGGCATTCACACTACTGACCCTATTGGGTTTGCTGGAGGTATCTGGCTCTTATGGCGCAGGGACATGGTCGATTTGGATGTCTTGACTGCTACGGAGCAGGAAATTCATGCCATTGTCAAGGTAAACTCCTCTTCCTCTTCCTGGCTACTATCTTCTATTTATGGTAGTCCTAGGTTTGCTGAACGATTAATTCTCTGGGATAATCTTTGTACTGTCTCCCGCCTTCATAATCTTCCCTGGGCAATTGTTGGGGATTTTAATGATGTCCTTAATGATTCTGAGAAGAAGGGTGGTAATAGGGTTAATATGACAAGAGCTACTGCTTATAGTAATTGCATGAGTTTTTGTAACATGGTTGACCTTGGCTTTTCTGGGCCTATCTTCACTTGGACCAACCGTAGAGATGTGGATGGGCTTATTCAAACTAGAATCGATAGGTGTTGGGCCAACCCGAATTGGTCTCTTACTTATCCTGAAGCTAATGTTACCCATCTTCCCCGTATTAGCTCTGACCACTGCCCCTTGCTACTTAGCCTCTCTAGATCTTCCTGTTGTAATGCGGAGAGGCCCTTTAGATTTGAAAAAATGTGGCTTAGTCATCCTGATTTTCCTCTCATTGTTGCTAAGGCTTGGGATGGGAACCCCATGCTTGACCAGGCAATCTCCTCTTTTGTTAAGTTTGCCACCACTTGGAACAAGGAGGTTTTTGGTAATATTTTCGTTCGTAAGAAAAAAATTTTGGCTCGCCTTAATGGTGCTCAAAAAGCCATGGCTTCTAGGCCCTCGGCTTTCCTCATTGCCCTTGAGAAAGATCTATCCCTTGAGTACAATACCATCCTTAATCAAGAAGAAGAATTCTGGGCTCTTAAAGCTCATTTGAACTGGCAGCTTCAAGGAGACAGAAACACTACTTTCTTTCATATTAAAACCCTTAACAGAAGGAAAGCCAATAGAATTAATCGCCTTCAAAACAGTGTCGGGGACTGGCTGGACTCGGAACAACAAATTATAGATCATATATTGGGCGGGTACAAGGAACTTTATAAAACCCAGCATGCTTCTTCAGTTGATAAGTCTGATTTTGAGGTGGACTGGGCTACTAGTTTGTCTGAGGAGGAGTCAAGGCTTTTATCTGTTAACGTTACCCCAATTGAAATCCACAATGCCCTTCTTTCTCTTAAGCCTTACAAGGCCCCTAGGCCGGATGGCCTTCATGCGGGCTTCTTCCAGCATTTCTGGCCCACTCTTGGGAATTCGGTCACTGAAGAAGTCCTTAGAATATTTGCTACCCAGAAAATGCCCTCTTACCTTAATCGGACCCTTGTCGTTCTTATTCCAAAAAGAATTGGACCCGAATTACTTGGGCACTTCAGGCCTATCAGCCTGTGCTCCACAGTTTACAAGGTGGTTTCTAAGGTTATTGTGAGCAGAATTAGGCCCTACATGCAGCAACTTGTCTCCCCCCTCCAAGCCGCGTTTATTCCCGGTAGGAAGGGTCTTGACAATATGATCATAACCCAAGAGATTCTCCATTCAATGGAAAGGAAAAAAGGCCGTGTCGGTGTAATGGCTTTAAAAATTGACTTGGAGAAAGCTTTTGATAGGCTGGAATGGAGTTTTGTGCGGGAAGTTCTTGTCCATTTCAACTTTCCTCCAACCTTGATTGCTCTCATTATGGACTGCATCTCATCATCTACTGTCTCCATCCTCTTCAATGGAGGTAAGCTTGACCCGTTCACCCCTTCCCGCAGGATTAGGCAAGGAGATCCTATCTCTCCTTACATCTTTATTCTATGCCTTGAGTACCTAGGGCTGCTCATTCATGATAAGATCACTCTCAAGGCTTGGAAAGCTGTTAAAGCATCTAGAACCGGCCCTGCCTTCTCCCATTTGTTTTTTGCTGATGACCTTATCTTGTTTGGTCAAGCTACTCTTTCAACAGCCCATGCCATTGACGAGGTACTCAGCCATTTTTGCCGCTTGTCAAGACAGAAAGTTAGTAATGAAAAATCCCGAATTCTTTTCTCTAAAAATACCCCTGACTTGATCAAGAATAGCATATGCTCCTCTCTTGGTTTCTTGGAGACTAAGAAGTTTGATAAATATCTGGGATTTCCTCTCAAATTCTCCAACCGGGGCAGCAAGGACTTCGACTTCATTATCCAAAATATTCAAGGCAAGCTTGCTGGTTGGCAAGCCAATCTTCTTTCCTTGGCTGGAAGACGTATCTTAATTCAATCCTCTTCTAGTGCTATTGCTGATTATGTCATGCAAGGTGCTTTGCTTCCTAGTAGGGTCTGCCAAGAGATTGATCGTGCGAATCGTAATTTCCTATGGGGCTCCACCCCTGATAAAAGGAAACTCCATTTGGTAAACTGGAATACTATCACCTTGCCTATTGACCATGGCGGGCTTGGCATTCATGCCGCCCGGCCAAGGAATTTAGCTCTCCTTGCTAAACTGGATTGGAAACTCTCCACCGGTGAGAAATTGCCGTGGGCTATGGTTTTGCGTGCTAAGTACATTTCCAGCCGCACCACTTGCTCCCCTTGGCTCTCTAAAGGCGCCTGCTCTCGTACTTGGGCTGCCTGTAAGGCTGCCAAGCCCACTCTTGATTCCGGTTTGCGGAAAGTTATCTCGTCGGGCATCTCCACCTCTTTCTGGTATGACTCCTGGACCACTCTTGGTGCTCTTAGGTCCGCCATTTCTGGTCCCCTTAATCTGCAGGAAGATCAAATATTGGTTACGGATTTTATTGATGATAATGGAAATTGGTCATGGGATAATCTCTCCTTTGTCCTACCCCAATCTATTTTGGATGCAATTATTGCTACCCCTATTAGCAGCTCCTCTCCTAGTGAGGACCTTATTGCTTGGAAGCCATCTAAGGATGGTTGTTTCTCTCTCAACTCTGCATATTTGCTAGCTAAAGGGTTAAATGTCTTGAACCCTCCCACTTTTTCGGCTTGCTGGATCTGGAAGCTGAATGCTCCTCAAAAAATTCTTATTTTCCTATGGCTGTGTTCCTACAACAGCATTCCGGTTAGAGAAGTATTGGGTTCAAGAGGTTTAACCATTGATCATTCTTGCCCCCTATGCAACAATCACTCTGAATCAATTATTCACATCTTTAGGGAATGCCAAAGTTCTGTCAGCTTCTGGAACCAGCTTGGGCTGCACTCTAAAGTTATTCAATCTTTTGGACTGCCTTTTATGGATTGGCTTCATTTTAATTGCACATGTAGCTTTACTTCGAAGTCTTTTGGGTTGCCCTGGAAAATTGTCTTTATTTTTGGGATATGGACTCTTTGGCTAAATAGAAACTCTATGGCTTTCCGGGGTAAGCATGTTAGTCCTGATATTGTGAAGCTTTGCATTGCGAAAGCAGCTGAGTTTCACTTCCTTGTTCAAGGTACAAGGCCGCATGCCCAGAAAATCCAGCGTGCTGCTCTCTGGACTAAGCCGAGTGTGGGCTGGTTCAAACTGAACACAGACGCCTCTGTTCTTCCCTCCTCTGGCCGTGCTGGTGGGGGCGGTCTTCTTAGGGACTTTAATGGTGCTTGGGTTCAAGGCATCTCTAGGCTAATCGGTTCCACTAATGTCCTCCTTGCGGAACTTTGGGCGTTAAGGGACGGATTAATTATGGCCTCTAACCTTAACATTGAGAAACTTATTATTCATGTGGATGCATCTGAAGTTGTTAATCTTCTCTCAAAGCCTTCTAGCACTAACCGGCTAACCCAGCCAATTGTGACTGACTGCAGGAGCATTCTCCAAGTTTTCCAGGAGTACCGTGTGCAACACTGTTACAGGGAAACCAATAGAGCTGCAGACTTGCTTGCTAACATGGGGTGCAGTCAAGATGTGCAGTTTATTTCTTTTGTTAATCCTCCTTTTGCTGTGTTGGAGGCTCTAGATTATGACTCTACTGATGTAAACAGGCCCTCACGGACCTCTTTGGCTTTTGATTAATATTATGCTACATCCTTGTTTACCAAAAAAAAAAAAAATAAATAAATGAATTTAGGCTTTATTGAAGCTTTTTTTTTTTTTACCGTTGCTAAGTAAACACTACAAAAGTATAAATTTATTGCAGCATTTCCAATAAACATTGAAATAGGGATAATGCTGCACAACTCTTACAACGGTTAGAAAAGTGTTGCAAGAAAACATTGCAAAACATTTTGCAGCATTTTCTGGGAGTTTTGCAGTGTTTTGTGACCACTGCAATCAGAGGCGGAGCTGTGTTGAAGGGTGGGGGGGCCATGGTCCCCCCAAAATTTTGAAAAATTTTAAAATATATATATAATTATTTTAATGTTTTCAAAATTTAGTCTATAAAAATAAGAGTTGCCTCCCCCCCTCCAATATTTAAATTAGTCCAATGATGTTCTTAAAAAAAAAAAAAAATGGTCTAATAGTAATAAAGATATAAATTTATTTTTTGCAATTTTATTTTTTATTTTAAAATGTGCTCTTATATCTGTAAAATATTTGATAAAGTTTGGCATCAAACATGTTTGAATCTATCTTTTTTAATCCGTTATGTGACAATTAACAAGTCATTGACTCATTAAAAAAAATCTTGTTATTAAAACTATACATGACATGTGTTTTTAGTTGCCACATAATAGGTTAGAGCAAGATAGTTTCAAATATATTTGGAGACTAATTTATTCCTCCAAGGTTTTGGGATCATTCATATTTTTGAAACTTTCATTAGTTCAATTGAAAGATTTTTTACTTTAATATAAAATTTGATCATTTGTATTTAAAATGAAATTTTCTAAGAATTTCACTATGAAAATGGAAAAAAATGAATTTTATTTTATGAAAGATCACCATCAAACATAATTTTGATTGAAAATACTAAGCTCTATTTTTTTTTTGGCTAGGGTATGTGTGTATATATAACTTATCAAATAAAAAAGTGTGTATATATATGTGTGTGTATATATAATAAAAAAAAAAACGTGTGTATATATATATATATATGTATATGGGGGGTTGTCTTGATATATATATATATATATTTATATATATATATATATATATTAGTGCCGCAACTTGACCCCTCCAAACAAAAATTCTTAGCTCCACCCCTGGCTGCAATAGAACCAATTTCCTGTAGTGTAACTTGGGAATGTAGTGACCTCATTGTGTGTTTCTTGGAATGCAACATGTTAATATGGGATGAGAATATAGGGCAAGCTTTCCTTCAAGTTAAACATCTAACTTCCATATGAGAGGAACATGATAAAGAAGAATAACTCTAATGAGCTTCAAGATAAAATGTGATCGATGACTTATGTGAACATGCAAACTAATATAAAGATTTTTTGAAACAAATATTTGAAATTGACTGTATATTAGAATCCTAAAAAATTTGTTTTGGACAAGCAATAAAAGGCACAATAAGCCTAAGCACACAACATTTGTCACATTATTTTTTTTAACAACATACATGATTTGTTCAAATTGGTATATAATAAAGATAGTGAAAGTAGTAGACTTGAAAAGCGCTCTTACTCTAATCACAGTAGGCCATATCGGCAATTGTAAAAAAGGTTTTATCTCTTGCATTAATTACTCTTAAAGCAGTGGAATCATATAAGTACAAAAAAAAAAAATCTAATTTTGATTGGAGATAGAGACAAATTGGGATACAATATAATTCAATTGGATGTAAAATATGTTAGCATCTAAACCATACAACTTTTTTTTTTTTTGAGAAATAATTACAACATGCTACTAACCCCGCAGTTCGAACCCTTTCCCCCCTAAACCCCCGAGCACTTTGTACATGAAAATGTGCCAATTCAGCTACAAGGCCTTTGGCTAAACCATACAACTTTATATGAACATACTTCTTACCCTTTACATTTACATGTATATACCTTTAAAAAAATGGTAACTTGAGTCTTTATAATATTTTTAAAAGGTAAGTCCGATAAAGACACTAACAAAATTAATGAGTTTTGATAAATGCATTCACATCTATTACTGTTATTATAGTAACTGCATGTAGTAAAATTCTTAAAATGACAATCATTGTAGTGCTCTAGATCACCACAACATCAATAACTTGAATAAATGTCGAAATATGATAATCAATGTTTCTAAAAATCAAATCGTTGAATTTTTTTTTTTTTAAGTTCACAGTTAAGGTCATAGTTGTCAAATCATGAATCGTATCGTAAATCGATTTTTTATTTTTCCGTATCGTGTATCGTAAGATACACAAACACTTAATAAAATTTATAAAAAATTATAGATATACATATATAAAGGGTATATTCATTATAAATTTTGAATATATTTAGCTAATGACTAATTTATTCATCACTTATGTAATAATATTTAACAAGCTAATTAAATAAATCAAACTAACATGTGTTTATAACATACACATTCAAATTGCTTAAATTCAAAAGTGATAATATATAACAAATGACCCAAAAATTATTTTTTTTTCATCATATTGGCTAATCAACCTCATCTAAGTCAATACTATCATCATGTGTTATCATTTTGCAAATTTATTTCTTCATTAAAATTTTCTTCATCATCATTAACATTTACTATCTCTTCTTTTTCTTTTTATTTTAATAATTAAAAAAAAATTCTTCTTAGCATTCTAGTTTCTTGGACTTATAACAATAGTGAAAAAAAATAAAAATAATTATATTTTCAATTAATATCTTATTCATGATATAGAAAATAAATTTGTAAATATTAAAGTGAAGTGTAAGTGTGTACTATGTAGTCCACATTTTGTAGAAAAAAGAGAGGAAAAAAAACTTATGAATATGTTATTATATTAAGTTAAATTAAGTAACCTAATAATTTTGTGTTTAAAACAAGTCTAACAACTTGTAAGATTCAAATAAAAGTACAAGTCTTAATAAAAAATCTCATTTTAAAGCATCTGTCTATGTATCGTATGATACATATGATTTTACAATACGATACGATTCATATGATACACACACTGTATCGTACGATTCATAAGTACTTACGATACCCCGATACGATATAGAACTTTTTACACATGATACGATACGTATCGTACGATACTGACAACTATGGTTAAGGTTGAATTGGAATTTGATCAAAGGTTGAATATTAATGATGTGGTTTGTAATTAATTCAAAAATAAATAAGATAAATTTGTAAATAATTAGCAATCTTGGCTTGACTCAAAAAATATCTAAGAATGTCCAAATATATATATGTCTTCATTTTGATAAAATGATTTTTTTTTTTTTTTTTTTTTACCATTTACTATAGAGATTAAGTAGACATTTTCTAATAATTTAAATATTTGAGCAAATTTGCAGTTTTGTAGAATCACGGTTAAACTGATTCGTTTGAGTAAGCTAATATAGTTTAAGGATTGACTTATCTCTAATATTTTTTTAAATGAATCTCTTTTTTGTTTTAATGAGAGATTGTCATATCACCCACTAACTAAATAAAAGATAAGTATTAAAACTCACTACCACTTGGCATTGTGTGTATATATATGTATATTTTTTTAGAATACTAAATATTTTAACACACACATACATGGGGAGAACGGAGAAGATTTTGAAGAAACTAATAGTGGTGTATATCCAAAAGGGCCTAACTTTTGGATACACAGCACAGACTTTAAACCTCTTTAAGTCACACTCAATTTCCAATCTACTTGCCATTGTATATTTATAATAAAAGAACATGTCCAGTTAAAATAGTACTGGAGGTAAATCAAATCCTAGTATGTGGCTATAAGTTAAGTCTATAACTGCGTTTCTTAGAAACGCGGCTATATGTCAGCTATAGTCGCATTTTTTTGTAAACGTGACTATAGCCCGCTTTTTTGTAGTTGCCTCTAGTTTATAACTATGACCATTATAATTTTTTGTTTAAATATTGATTGCATTGCAACATTTACATCATCAAAATATATATATATATATATATATATATATATATGTAAAGAAAAAGTGATAATCAATATCGGTTGAAATAATAACAATGTGATAGAATTAAAACAGTAAATCTAGAGTAGCCTCATCACACATGTTTTGTATGTGCGATGAAGGTTTTTTTTTTTGGTAGTTTGTACATGGAGTGGGAAGCTGTGAGTCATGGGATGGGATAGGAGGTTTTTTGTTTTTTAGTAACAGGTGAGGAATTTGTCTCTGTCTAAGACTAGTGGGAAGTTATAGGAAATCTAGTGAGAAGTTGTAAGAAATTTATTTGATAGTTATTTATTTATTTTTTTAATTTATTGAATTACAAATTTAACATCATTTTTATTTTTTATGAATAGAGACTATCTAATTAGATTAGAGGTATTTTTAACAATTTAGATAGTAGTAATTAGCTTTCTAACAGGTGAGGAATTTGTCTCTGTCTAAGACTCTAGTGGGAAGTTATAGGAAATCTAGTGAGAAGTTGTAAGAAATTTATTTGATAGTTTTTTTTTTTTTTTTAATTTATTGAATTACAAATTTAACATCATTTTTATTTTTTATGAATAGAGACTATCTAATTAGATTAGGGGTATTTTTAACAATTTAGATAGTAATAATTAACTTTCTAAATCTTCTTAATATATAAAGATAATACAACAATTTCACATAATCTTTTTCACAATTACAGAAATGAAATATAATAATTAATATATAATATAAAAGTGATGTTTGTGAGAGTGAAAGTAATATTGTATGAAGTTTGTACAAATTACAATCCCCAGTTTTAGTATGTTTGGTGTAAGAGTCTAGTGGTTAAGTAACTCATCCATCTTGCCATCAATGCTTGGGTTTGAATAGTAGTGTACGACTCATCAACATTTGTCCGCAAGCCAATGAGTGATTTACCTTCTTTTTTTAAGGAAAAAAAAGTATCCCCCTTCACAAAAAAGTTATAAAATTTGGAGCCGTTTGGTACGTGTGTTTAAACGACAGTTTTTAATTTTTTAAAAAATACGTATGTATGGATGAAAAAATGTATAAAAATTTATGTAATGTTTTGTATGAAAATTTATGTAATGTTGTTTAAAAACTAAAAACATGTATTTAAATTGATTTCCCAAAGAGACCCTTGGTTACCAAAAAGAGGGATACAAGCGTGGCTCAATTTCACATTTTGAGGCCCACTCTAAACCCTAAAACCAATTGGCGCCCTCCAACCAATACTCTCAAAAATTTCCAAATCCCGGGAATTCACTTCCCCCGCTAGATCTTCAATTCATTTCCAATTCCATTCAATTGTGTTTAATTTCTCCCGCCACTCCAACAATAACAAAAACACAAAAAGAGGAGGGAAACGAAACGAAATTCAAAAAACATCGTCAAAACTCAAAACCACACTGAGCTCTTATTTTATAGAAAAAAAGAAGAAGAAGATAGAAAAGACAATCCAAACTCAGAAACACATTACTTATCAATAAATATCATCTCTGTTTTCTCTGTGTTTTTTCAAATCACTGAAAACATTTTACTCAAAGTGAAAAAAGAGAAAAGAAGAAAATATGGCCGTTGCTTCTGAAAGCAAAGTAGTCTCTGCAAGGAAGAGGAGGCATGTAGTAGAAGTAGTTGAGGATGAAAATGAAAACGAAGTAGTCGACGCCAGTGAGATTTCCAAAGCGAAGCGGATTTCGTGCCCCGGAGTTCGCGTTAAAGGGAATCGGATCTACGATTCCGAGAACGGGAAGACCTGTCACCAGGTTTTTTTTCCTTTCTTTTTTTTTTTTTTACTGTTTGGTTCACGAGAAAATGTGGGAAAGTGAGAGAAAGTATACTTTTAAGTTTAAATTCTGAAACTCATTGGCATGTTTTTTTTTTCCTCAGTTTGCTATTGAATTTTTATTTGCCTTTTATTCTAATATATAATTTTTAATCTGAAAAATGTGTGAAAATGATTGCGTGTGTTTGTTTGGATTTCGGATTCTTGCTTCTGTATTGTTTGGTTGAAGGGAAAATGTGGTAAAAAAGAAAGCATAGTTCTGAATCATATTAGCTCTCATACACACAATTCAAAGGGGAGAAAACGTGTTATTGAACTAAGCCTTGTTGATTTGCGAAGCTTATTGGCCTCAATTTCCCTATTGTAATTTGGGAACTTATTTTTGTCTTGAAAGTAAGTAAAATTTCTGATTCGTAGTTTGGTATTGTTTGGAAAAAGTGCGTAGGATTTGGAACCAATAGATTTACTTGGCCTTGTAAGTTGTAACATTGACTTGGTAATTGTATGGTACATAATTGCACTGGGAACTTCAAATTTCTGTTTTGGCTCTGTTTGGTTGGCAAGAAAAATGTGGGAAACTAATGGAAAGTGAAGTTCTGAATCTTGGGTTTTTTTTTATTATAAAAAATTTCCCTTTGTTTGTGATGTTAGGGAAAGAAATCATAATTGCTGAATTTTCCATTTTTGTTAAGAATGTTAAGAGAGAGATATATATATATATATATATATATTCATTAATGATAAAATGATTTTTTTTCCCCATTTATTATAAAGATCAAGTTGATATTTTCTTGTAAGTTTAAATATTTGATTAAATTTGTAGTTTTGTACATTCGTATTTTACTTGATTTTACTGACTGATCTAATCTAGTTTAAAACCATGTTCATAATAAATTTTTGTTTAAGTATTAAATGCATGGCAACATTTACATCATTAATTGCTGAATTTTCCCTTTTTGTTATGTTTGGTAGGTGAGAAAATGTGGGAAAGTGAAAGAAAATAAAAATTCCTGAACCTTTGTTTGGTAGTGTTGGAAAAAGTCCTAGTTTGGGACCAAGACAATTTGTTGGTTATTAAATTTATTTCCTTCTTGTAAAGGAACCACAATGCAAAGCCTAGGTTTCTGAATTTTATCTGTGGTCAGTTTTCAATAATCATTTATCTATGCTAATGACAATTTAAGTTGTTGAATTGTTTGGGGTCAATTTTACTGATTATTTTTTATGTTTTGGGTATAATGTTGAAGTGTCGTCAAAAAACAAGGGACTTTGCGGCGCCATGTAAGAACATGAACTTGAACAAGCTTTGTACCATAAATTTCTGTCACAAATGCCTTCTGAACAGGTTAGATTTTGTAATTAACTTCTGCTAAAATTTGATTTTGTGTTATAATTCATGCTGGGGTTTTTGTGTATGCCTTTGGTCAATCCATTTGGGTTCATGTTACTTAGATATGGAGAGAGAGCAGAAGATGTGGCAATGTTGGGTGACTGGAAATGTCCCAAGTGCAGAGGAATTTGCAATTGCAGTGTCTGCATGTAAGTGTTCCATGATATGTGCTCATAGGTTATTATATTTTGTTATTGTTAGTATTTAGTTAATTCTGATAGACATTTGTTTTTCTAGGAAGAGAAGAGGTCACAAACCCACTGGTCAGCTAGTCATAACAGCCAGGAAAACGGGATATTCATCTGTTTCAGAGATGCTGAATAACAAAGATTCTGACAATTTGGTTCATCAGAAGGTTGTTGAAAACATTGGTGTTTCACCAAAAAAGCCTGTTGCTTCAAACAAGGTTTCTTAGTGTTTTTCTTTGTGCCTTGCAGCAGCATTTTAGTTTTTGGTGTGTTTATCTGATGAGGTTTGTTTTCCTCTGCAGGAACCTGAAGCCATTTCACCAAAGATACAGGGTAAGGAAAATTCTTTTGATGCAAAGACTGATGCTAACTTGAATTCTCAGATATCAACACCAAACACTGTTGAAAAGAAGTCAAAGAAAACAAAGCGGGAGGAATTGAAGGAAATATCTAATGGCAGCATTAATGATGATGCTCACCCAAAGAAAAGTAGCCCAAAAAAGCCAAAAGTTTCGGAGGTCTCTAAAAAAGAAGCTAAAACAAATGGAAAGGACAATGGTGTCATCTCTAAGAAAAATAATTCCAAGATACGTGTTTCAAAGGATAAAAAAGAAGAGAAGGATGGTAGAACTCAGAAAGATGGAGGAGCTTCAAGTGCTGTGGGGAATGACAATGCCAGGGTTAATCCCAAGAAAGTCCCTGTGTCATGTAAAGTTGATAATTGTACCATAATTCTTGAGAACAAAGAATATGAAGTCGATATTCCTTTGCCTCAAGGTGCCAGCTTAATGACTGTAGCTGACATTGATTTACCTCCAGAAGATGTTGGACATGCATTGCAATTTTTAGAATTTTGTGCTTCTTTTGGAAAGGTAAGTTAAACTTGTCTTTTTTAAAACATTAGACTGAAATGCAAATCCTTGAATCTTATAAAATAATGTGGTATCTTTGCTTGTGAATGTGGGACCATTATTAATTGTGAGCACTTGAAAATTTTAGCATTGATTATTAGTAATTGTAAGTTATGCACGCACTTGAAAAATTTAGCGTAGATTGTTAGTGATTGTAAGTTATGAACATCCTTCCAAATTTGAGTCATCCTGTTGTTCATGGTTATTACAAATTTCCATTTTAATGTCAATTTATTTAATGGGATATGTTCAGGTGCAAAGATATCCTAATAAGATTCCTCTTCTACCTGCTTCCACACCCTAAAATGAATGTTTCTGGTAGGTTGGAGTTTGATTTCTTTGTATTGTTTGTCCAATCTTACAAGCACGTGTTTTAATGCTTCTGTTTTGAACATATGGTTTCACTCATCACATTGTTTTTAGGGTGGGTGAGGTGTTCTTTGAGTAACTCATTTGCAACCAAAAAAAAAAAAATCTTATATTACACTTTCTCTGCTTTCTTGTTAATAGGTTATTGATGTGAGAAAAGGACAAGCTGAATCTTTACTTCGGGAATTAAGATATGGACGACGTGGAAGGCGATCACAATATTCAATGAATGTTCAATTTCATATCCAGCTCTTATCTTTGATACAAAAAGATGTGGGAGAAGAGTATGAATTTTGCTCTATTATGTATAAAGCTTTTTCTTTCCCCTTTAAACAATTTTGAGGAATTAGTTGATTATTGATGAGGGTTTTCTGTTTAGGCCTCTTTTATCAAGTCCAACGAATGGAAGAGAGTCATGGTGCCAAGCTCTAGGGAAATTCATCTCTGAATCGCCCTCTGTATTGAATGAGTTGCTCTCAGATAGTTTCAATGGAGGTGTTGATGAATATGACAAGCTAGATTTCTCTATGAAACTTAGAATCTTAAATTTTCTTTGTGATGAGGCTCTAGGCACTGTGTAAGCAAAATTTATTTAATGGAAAATTATATTTTTAATCACTTTTTTCAATATTTTTAGAGTATAACTTATTATTTATTTAATTTAATACTAGAAAATTGAGGAGTTGGATTGATGATCAAAATTCAAAAGTTGTTGGAAAAGGGAAGGAAGCAAAAGAAAAGCTTCTTGCAGCAAAGGATAAGGTAAGAAAATTGATAAGGCAATGCGTCGTTTAGAGCTACAAATTATGTTCTCTAGGTCATTTCTAATTTGAAACTGATATTTTTATGTAGGAGAAACATCTAAAGAGGAAGTTGCAGGATGAGGTGGCCAAAGCAATTATAGCAAAAAGTGGTGCTCTTTCAATTGCAGAGCATGATGCTATTGTTTCACAAATAAAAAGTGAGGCAGCTCAGGCTCATGCTGAGAGGCTTGATGCAATGGGCATGGTATCTAAGAGTAAGTTGTTTTAAAATTTTTGAGCTTAATATTAAGCTGTGCTAGATACTTTTTCTTCTTTTTCTCCCCCCCAGTTTCTAAATACAAATATTAACAGGGAGTCATTTTACCTATGGAGATTCAATGCTTTAAAATCTAGAGATGGTACTTTTCAATGTATATCCACAGGTTTGCTGTGTTGAAAATGTGCATCTTTCTAATAGTTTGTTAGTTGTTGAGAATCTAATTGTTTAATTTAAATTTTGGTACTAAAATAATTTTTGACAGTTTTCAAGTCAATAAATATAAAGAAAAGAAAAGACAAGTGAATGGCTAATACAAAATTTTCTTTGGCATGAGATATTTGAAAAGTAGGCATGAATTTTGATGTTTTTCCTCGAGAAAAGTAGAGGCAGAGTACTAAGATCAGGAAATCATTTTTTTGAACCTCCAGTTTAAGGAAGTTGCTGGCAGTATAGTTTATGGCCATATAATGTACTTGTATGAAACATGAAGCCAACACACAAGTGGACTCAGAAAATTTAACCTGAAATCTATCTTATTTTCAATTATGTTGGTTTGGTTATTGCTTTAGTAATTATTGAGTTGTGTGGACCTCTTTCTTATATATTTGTGTGTATATGTATATTCTAGGCAAGCAAAAATCTGATGCTATTAGAACAGAGGCTATCTTTTTGGATGTTGATGGTCGTGCATTTTGGAAATTGAAAGGCTATACTGGTGAAGATGTTATTTTACTTCAAGGTTTGTTTTGATTTCAAAAGTTTTAATATAATTTATAGAGGATCCAATTAAAAAAATATGTATATTCACAACAAAATTGGGGGTGTTTATTATTGAAGAACTATGTCAAAACCCAAACATATATGGACAGAGAAAATCAGAACCATCTGAGACTATGTACTATGACATTGATGTACACACTATTATATGACCTTGCAATTGGCAATGATAATTATACAATGCACATTATCTAAGAATTATCATGTTTCGTTGTTCAGATATGGGGACCTGGGATGCAGTTGCATCTGACGAAAAATGGTTTGTGTATGGTGCTGAACAGAAACAAGCAATTGAGAAATACATTTCTTTCTCAAGGTGTGCATTTTTCATTTCTAGTACCAATGAATTGTTTCAATGGTTGAACCTTTTGTTTTATCAAAACTCTATTTGAGGATTTCAGTTCGTTCTATCTCTATCACCTGAATTCAGAAGGTATTTATGAATCAAATTCATCAACAAAAGGAAGGAATTAGTAACTGGAAATCCTGCAACATAACTCTTTAGTCGAAACAACAATTCATTTTTGGCTAAACAAAAATTAATTCATTTTGATCAAAGCGCTTTACTCACCTTTTGTTTTGGCAGGTGTCACCTTTCATTTCACAATTCATCAACTATATGCAGCTGTGAAACTCTTATTCATTAAGTCTCAACAGTAGGAAGCTTTTAGAGAATTGGTAGCATATTGAAGTGGCTAATAAGATTTGTGGATAGGGTTTTCCAAAATGCTTTTATGTTTGGTGATGATTTGAAACAACCCTTAGGCTTCACAATCCTGTTTTAGGTGGTGAAGCCTAGGCTGTCTGCATCAATTTGCCAAGAACAACTAATCCCTATCACAACTCGAACTACACAAATAAAAACTTAAAGTATAAAATTATCCAATGAAAATCCAAAATAAAATATTGAAATAATTTCTGGCTATGCTCTTGCATCAAGAAAGTTTGAGACCTGGATTGCACTATGGTGTGTTCCTTGTATTCTCTATATTAGTCAATAGCAGATCAGGCCAGATGTCTAGGATGTCCTTTTAGGTTCTAAAAAATTAGCTTATTCCAAGAAGTCCAAATTACCCACGCTACCAGCAGGAATTTCTCTAGCATTTCATCATCTTTTTTAATCATAACCAGCCAAACTAGTCTGGAGAACCTTTTTCATCTTTTTACTAGCACTCTTTGATCTATATCTTTAATGCACTTGACTCAATTTAAGTAATTCGCTTTCATTTCCCATGTTATAACAAATTTATAAATATTAGTTTTTTTTTTTCCTTGCTATCTAATTCATCGTAAGTCTTAAATCTAGCCTCTTGATAACCATATTTATTTCCCTATTCACTATTTTATAATTTCTTAAGTGGTTTTGTCTTTACATCTGGGTAGGCTTTTATAACTTTATTTAATCTAGCTGTTGATTGAACCTCCTTATTCCACCATTAAGTCTTCCTAGTTAATTGTTCACATCTTTTAGATTCTCCCAAAATTTCCTATCCACTCTTTTAAAATAAAACTAATAATTTCATTTTAATCTTATCAACATTTTCGTTTATCTTTAGACATAACTTGTCTTTCTCCCTTCAAACTCATCTCTTAATTCTTGGGTTTCTTTGTTTTATATCTCTTCTTTTCCACCTTCTAATACAAATTACTAGTGTCACCAACCTATGTTGATGGTTATGTTCTCTCTTGGTATTTACCTTATATTATTTTATTATTATTATTATTATTTTTTATATTTACTATTAAAAATTTTAGGTAATACTAAAATTTATTTGATTACTATTTGTCTCACTTTTGAATATAATTAAGTGTGAATTTATTTTCTTGAACCAAGTGTTCATTACTATCAAATTTTTATGTTGTTGCAAGTCTAGAATAGCATCTCTTGATTCATTCCTTATTGCATACCCTTGGCCTTCATGAGCTCTTTCAAAACTTTCACTCTTTTCCAACATGACCAATTTAGGTCTCCTTCAATCAAAATCTTTTTCCTGTATGTTACCCCTTGAATCAATGTATCTACGTCTTCCCAAAAATCTTGTTTAATGCATTCTTCCAACCCTATTTTAGGAGTGTATGTACTATGTTAACTGTTTCTTCTACTAAAACGAGATTTATTATCAAAATTCTATCAACTGTCCAAATATCAAATTCCTTTTTTAAGACTTTTATTTATGATTATCTCTACCCTATTTTCATCTTTGTATTTTTTTGTTCGCTATAATGTGTATCAAGTATATTCGGTTTCTCTAGTTTTGTCATTTACTCACTTAGTGTCTTGGTAGATTTTGTTTACTCTCCTCCTAATTATTGTATCCATTAATTCCAATAGTTTTCTTGTAGATCATATATTCTAGGTGCCCATATGAATTTCATCTTCCGAGAGTAACTTTACTTGCACTGGATCATAATAGTTTGAGAACTCTTGCTCATTTCTCATTACACCCAAAATTCCAATGCAGTGCATTGCTTATAAGGAATGCCTTAGCTAATCTTTGCTTACTTTTCATTGCATCCTGGTCTGATGCAATGAGTTGCAAAGCATGAATATTGCTTGTCAGAAGAAGAGTGCAAGATTGCTAGGTTCTTTTTTGTTTACTGTACATAAAATATCTCCTGCAAAATTTACAGGAAGACAAGGTTTTTTTTTTTTTTTTTTTTATAAATTCCAAGAAAACGTAATTACTATTATTTTTTCTTACCATCATGCTAACGAATGGAATTTTAAGCCATAGGCTCACACCATATGTAGAAGAACTTAGATGGATGTGAAAAAGGCAACATATGATCCTCACTGCCCTTACCAATCATTTTATTGTGTTCAAGTAAAAGGTTTAAGGTATTTAGGCAAAACTAATTCTATTATGAAAACAGGAGTAGACCCAGACATCTTGAGTTTGATCCCTATTAAGAGTTTTCTTGGATTACTTGATACATGATTATGATGGGTGGGATTGTATACCCATGGTTTACTCTTTAGTAGTGGGTCCAAGGGCCTTGCCTTGGTGAGGTTCCCTGTCAAAAAACAAAAAAACAAAAAACTATTATGAATATGGGTTTGAGACTGGTTTATGTGATAGAGCTTGGTACATAAGCAGATCATAAAATGAAACTATGGATTTGGATATTTGGATCTAAAATCATTGGGATCAATCAATTACAGTCAATGTCTTTTATGCAATGGCTTACCTACCTATCTGCATCAGGGTTATTTTTTATTTTATAAAGAGGGTAAATTATAGCTGAAATGCTGTGCTGGAGCTTTTGAATTCCTCGGTCTTAGTATGAAAGGGTCATTACATAGCGTTGGTCCTACTTAAGTGGTTTCTAGGTCCTAGTATCAATTACAAGTTTAATAAAAGTATCTACTGTTGATGTTTGTGTGGGTCTACGGGTTTGTAATGATAAAAAAACAGATCGAAAGTACCTTTTTGTATGAAGCAAAAGTATCTACATGCATCTTTTTTTTTTTTTTTCCTTTCTTTATTTGTGATTTATGGTACTGTTCTTGTTTGGTTATTTATGTGTTTCGTCATTTTAATGTCTCTTGTGCCTTGCTTGCAGGGTCAAAAGGGAAAGGAATCAAAATGTTGCTCACACTGTTCCAAGGGGAAGTAATGTAGCAAACATCTAATCTTGGATATTTTGCAAACGCATTACCATTAGAATTGAGGTAACATGACATAAACCTTCTCACTGTTGTGATGTTATACTTTAGGTGCTTGGTTGCAAGAAGGTTTTGTTAAATTATGATATAAAGGTTCAAAGTTAAATTTGATTGGTTTGATGCAAGCAAGGCCTTTTGAGTTACAGAACTTACTTGATGGTGGACCTTGTATAAATGGGTTGGAAAACCCTATGCTGAATATGGCCCTTAGAGAATAGGACAAGTAATAACACTCTTAAAGTTATATATTTCAATCAAATTTTAAGAATTCCATTTATGGGTTTGTGCCTTGTTCAGTGTATTTTTATTGCCAGCCAGACTGCCAGAGCCAGCTTTTTAGTTCCAAGTTTGAGAAAATATGTAGCATTAAGGAAAATGAATTAGAACTATAAATTGGCTTCTGTTTGTTCTAGAGTTTTTCAAGGACATGTTAACAGGGAATGCTTTAGTACCTACAGTACCTTTTATATCTCTGAATACTTAACCATTTTTTCTCCTTTTCTATGGAGCAGGTAGCAAAGAAGAAAGTGCGGGATTTGATTTCTACTGTACTTTGAATGAATTCTTTTGCTTTCATTTTTTGAAGACGTGTAAATGTAAAGGGAAGGGGATTACGTTAATATTAAGTTGCAGGGTTTAGAGGATGATTTGCTAACATGTGTTACATCTGGTTGTACTGTATTCCAATGTATCTACTAGTAAAAACTAGATTTCTTTTTTATTTGTATGACAATAGTGCTTTCTACTGAAGTACTGATTTTCCTAAACTATTTCTAGAAATCTGATGTATCGTCAATGTTGAATTTGGTTTGATAAATCTTTTGTCAAACAAGCAAATTATTGCATGTTAATAGAAGTTTTCTTTGGGGGTTTAGTTGTAAAGGCATCTTTGTGATTCTTTATGTAATTTCTCCTCTGCCCTTTAACTACTTATAAAAAAAATTTCTTTGGCCTTTTTTGTGTGGAGAATTTGAAAGTTACAATAGAGGAGGGTCCAAGAAGAGATTTGAACCTTGGATTTAGGAGGTATTAGTTGAGTTATAAGAAATTTGGCAATTTTATAATATTTTTACAACAAATTTGAAATGGTAGGTTGTTATGGGTGGGCAAAAAAGTAATTTAAACTGTAGATTTAAATAAAAACTAATAATGATTTAACACTTATGATTTGTTGTGAAAATATTGTAAAATGTTGTAAACAGAATACTTTTTTTTTCCTTTAATATTAAGTTTCAAATTAACAAATGGTTGGTAATGTTAATGTTAATGCTTGTTTGTTAAAAATTTAAAGCTAGTAAAATTTAAAAGCAAGTCTTAAAATTTTTTATTTAATTATTATTATATCTTTTTTTATTTTTAGAAATAATTTAAAAACTAGGTCTAAAATATCTTTAAATTGAGCTATTTAAAAATGTTTGGTAACAACTTGGTTATATCATTTTGCCAATTCTTTTCATTTGAAATTTTATTTTGAAGTATTTGAAGAAAAAAAAAGTAATTAAGAATTTTATTCTTCACATACTAAGTTATTATTATTATTTTTTAATTAAATATTTTAAAAAGGATTTACACCAAAGCGGGTATGAAAGTTGTGTCAAAATCTTTAGCAATTTAACTATACCATAGACGTTTTTAAGAGAAAGTTTTACATACATATACTTAGATTAAGTTAGAGTAGAATATCTATTTTGTATCTATAAAAAAATAATAATAATAAAAAATCTTCATGACTCTTTACTAAATGAAAGTATAAATTTTTTCATATTATGAATAATTAGAAGATTAATATTTGTTTCCCTAAAAAAAAAGAAAAAGAAAAAAAAGAAAGAAGATTAATATTTGTTTAAATGTTAACAAAAATGACAAATGAAAACACTCACCTGGCTAAAATTATAGGAATTCTACAGCAAAGCAACTTTAATACTGATTGGTTTGTAAAACATGGGTTAGATTTTATTTTAATCTCATATATCTAACGAGTAAGGAAGTGTACCCTCTCTTTAATAACAGAGTAATGGGCTTAGTTAGGAAGCGTCTCCCTCCATATTTTTGTAAATTATAAAATTTATTAAAAATAGAATATGATTTAAATCTTTCTCTCTAGTAAGGATTAAGGATATTAAAATGGTGGAGAAAATATGAGGACACGTCACCAGAAATTTGGCGGTTGAGAGAAGCGCAAACTGATTTTACTATAGTCCTCAAAAACTGTATCCATCCTCTTCTTCTTAAAAAAAAGAAACACTGTTTCTCTCTGTGAGTCTGATACACAGTTATAGACAAAGATGAAAGCAATATCAGCTTTAGCTAGAGGAGGAGGAGGAGGAGGAGGAGACGCTGTCCTCTGCTCTCACAACCACCGCTTCACTCTCTGCAACCGCCTCTCTTTCTCACCACCTATTCCTAATCCTACACCCAACCTCACACGATCCAGACCTCCCATCATCATCACTTTCTTCAAACCCATTCCTCCCAAAACGCACCGTTTCGTCCTCGAAGCCAAAGCCGCCGAGTCAACTCAACCCGCCTCCTCGCTCTCCTCCTCCTCCACCACTTCCGCCAATAAAACCATCGTTTCCGACGAGGAATTCTCCCTCGCTAAGGTACCTTTCCCACCTGCCCCTCTTTTGTCATTTTACTTTTCGCGCTTATTTAGAAATTTTGATAATATTGTATATTCTATGTTTTTGAGCTGTGTTTGTGTGTGTATGTAATTGTATTAGAAATACAATCATTACTTTATATGAAATTATAGTAATTTCTTTATAATCTTGGAAAATTAAGAAAGTTGTGTGGTTTTTTTTTTTTTTTTTTTTTTTTTGCAGGTTTCATTTGGTGTTATTGGCCTAGGTGTTGGGGTTTCACTCTTGTCGTGAGTATTTAATCTCAACTAAATGCTCCTTTTTTTATTATATAATATTATATATATATATATTAATCTAATTAAAAGTTATTGAGTGTTGTAACATTAATAAATAGTTACATGAGATATATAACTTGTCTCTGTCCTTATATATACAAAACTTTCTGGTATATATTGGATTGCTCTAATTTTATATATTGGTTGGTTGGGAATCTATAGGTATGGTTTTGGGGCCTATTTTAATATCCTCCCAGGATCTGAATGGTCAGCAATAATGCTAACATATGGCTTCCCTCTCGCAATCATTGGAATGGCTCTCAAGGTAAATACTTTTGTGTGTAAATGGGGATTTTTTTGATTGGCATTTGTCATTGCTTACTCTAACGTTTCAAATAATGATGTAAGACTTAATGTGGCGCATTAGTTGCGTTCTTTTATTTCAGTTTGTATTAGCATTGAACTGTCGACCTACCACTAAGGCTTAAGTCATTGTTGTATTAGCATTGAACTGAAGTGATAATTTGGTCATGTATTTCCATGTCTTGGTGATATTGTCTTGTGTTCTCTATCGTTGTGTTGTCTACACGTGTTAAGTCCAGCCCATTATAGGAGAAGTTTAGAGATTTCTTTATTTGTTTTGGAATCACACATCAGCTAGAAGAATAAAAATGAGATACACTAATCCTATTAAAAGTGATTGTTCCGCATTGAATAGAAAATAAGTAAGGAGGTGTGACAGTCCCTATAAATAGAGTGGTGGTGTAGATTTGTTGTGTGTGTGTGAGAGAGAGTTAGAAGCAGAGCTTTTTCTTGAGAAAGAGTTAAAGACTAATCTTTGTCTTGTGAAAGAGTAAAGAATAAGCTTTCTCTAGTGTGTTAGCATGAGGGAATTTTTTGGGTGTATTGGGATTTAGAAGTAGTTTTTTTTGAAGAGTTAGTGAGACTTTGTGAGCGTGGTTGTAATCCATATTGTTGATTGTGGATTTAGGCACAGACTTTGCCTAACCACGTTAATTGTTGTCTGTTGTGGTGCTTGCTATTTTTTTTTTTTGCTTGTTTTTTACAATGTGAATTGAAACATATTTAGGTCCGACTTTAGTCTATTTTAATGTAGGGGATTGATTTAATTTTACTTCTTGGTGTACTTCTAGTAAAATCAAAATGCCACTTTGGATTCCTAAATTTTTGTTGAAATTTTCATTCAAATGAATTAACATTTATAGGAGATGCTAAAATTGGTTGTAGATTGGCGTGTGAAGGGAAAACAAAAAGGAAGAAGAACCTGCTGCCGTTGAAGCAGTGTTGGTAAAAGCACATGAAAGCCCCAGTGCTTTTTGCCTCTAAAGCGAGTGCAGTTTTGGGAGCTTTTCCATTAAGCTGAAAGCGTGCTTTAAGATTTTTTAAAATGAACCAAATATGAATTATAGCCATCTGATCTTAATACTATTGAAATGAACTAATGATTTCGTATATGAAAGTCAATTTCATGTATGCTACCATACACTTAAGCCCACCCACCTCCACCTTTACACATATTCCCTTGAATTTTCTGTTTGGTACCAAAACTGCTACGTTTTGAAACTCCTAGTTCATTCATGAAAAAAAAGAAAGTACGATTTAATTCATTTGTGATAATTGTTTAGTTACTTTAGTAGTTGATGTTGAACATATAATGAACCGTGCGCTTAGACTTATATTGATTAATACTCATTACATGAATAAATGATTAAGAGAATGATATAAATTTTTATATTTCAACTTATATAATTATTTGATCATTTATTGTTGTATTACTCATTAATAATTATTTTCAAATTTATTACATTATATTTTTAAAAATGTGTGACTCACTTCAATCAGGTGTTCACTTGCTCTTTGTGCCTAGGCTCCAGGAGGCCTTTGCACTTAAGTGCAACTTGCGCTTTTATCAACACTGTGTTGAAGTTATTTAACTACTTACTTATGTTGCATATTCTAATGTTCCCACTTGAATTTACCTTCATTGTATGGTTTACACTTCATATCTCCCAAAGAAAAATGAATAGGAAAACTTCTTGTGGTTATGTTGGAATTTCTTTTTGGAATGACATTATGATCATGTCTTATTTGTTAAAATTTCTACAATGTCTTTCTTTTGCATCATAAAATAGCCTTTTGACCATTTTGCAGTATGCGGAACTCAAACCAGTGCCATGCTTGACTTATTCAGAAGCTCAAAAGTTGAGAGAAACATGTGCCACTCCAATTCTTAAACAGGTACTTTAAATTGATCAACTCACTTCTTAGCTTATGCAGAATCTTAGCAAATAGTGGTCCTCAAAATATTCTTTTATAGTTGGTAACTGTTATTTTAGTTTAGAATCGAATAATGTCATGAACATTTAAGAACAATTAAAAGCTTATCTTGCTGGTTCTTTTTGTATGTTGCATAACACCATTGTTTTGTTTTTTTTTTTTTCTTGGGGATTGGGGAGGGGGGGGGGAGGGGCTTTTGAAAGCTTCCTGTTTTTTTATTTCTCTATTTAATTATGACCTCCACATGTTGTGCTAATGCTGACTTTGAAGGGATTGAAACAATAATGGGAAGAAAGGGATCTTCATTACAATGTTTTACATATTAGGAGCTTAAAATATGTCATCATGGGAAGTACTCATTTTGAATACCCCAAAATCGACTTTTAAATGAACAGCACCACTAAGTCTTATCCAATTTTGTTCAAGTCTCATAATTAAACATGTTTGATCATGTGCTGACTATTCACTGTCTGACTAGATGGAATGTATGTTCTGATCAGTTGTATTCTCATCTCAAAAGAGAATAGAAAAAACCATATTTTCATACAATATCTTAATTGAATTGGATGTAATGATTCTCTATCTAAATGTCTCAAAATCCAGCAACAATCTAATCTGTTCTATAGAGATTTGGACTAGAATTGACAAACAACTAATAACAATATTATTTTATATTAATGTTGAATAGAAATAAAAAAATGGGCCATAAATCTGATTGACTCTATCCAAATAATTTTATGTATGGCATGACTTTTTTTGTGTGCATATTTAATAGGTCAGGAATGATGTTATAAGATATCGCTATGGGGATGAACAGCATTTGGATGAAGCATTGAAACGGATTTTCCAATATGGTCAAGTATGTCATCCTACATTCTGTTATACTACATGATACATAATGTGTTTCTGAATAATTCTGTCAAGTTTACAACTATTCTTAAAAAAATTCTGATGCATAAAACTTCTTGCTTGAATGTCGACTGAATTGATAAACTACTGAGGCCATTTTTCTCTCCTGTAGTCCTGTGTTCTTCAAGCTTTAAATAATACATATATTACTCGTTGTTCTTGCCTGAACCTTAAAGAGAAAGCAAAAGAGTTTGATGTTGTTGTCAATCCTGCTTTTCACTGGCTTATCTTTGTAAAATGAGACTACAAAGTTTTAGATAAGATGAAAAACTTCATATAGTATGTTTCAGTAAGAAATGATAATAGGGAAAAATTATAGGAAAAGAATTATCTGGTTCTTCATTTGATGAAGCGTTTGAATAGCTTTCTGCAAACATTGTGATTTGTATTGGCTTCTTTATAAATCAAAACTGTAAAAGCTCTTGGCACTTCAAATCAACTTTCCTACACATGATAGTGGAGGGAGAAAATAAGAATTCTGAGTAAGGATTTTAGCTACTCACAATTAAATGAGTCACATCTGAAGAAAAGAAACCATGACCAGAAACGGAGAACTGCCATTGTGAAAGAAAATCCAACAAATATTGAACAGTATTTGTAATCCATCTTCATACTGTGATTTTTTTTTTTTTTTTTATAAGTGCTTCCTTCTGGTATAAACTAGTAGGTTGTCTGTGTAGGGAATTGACCTGAGATTCCCAAACCTGTGAGAAAACAAAGAATAGAGAAAACACACTCCAAAAGAAAAAATAATTACACGTACAAGACAGTATTTACGTGGTTTGGCAATTTGCCTATGTCCACGGAATTGCAGGGATTTTACTATTATCAGGGAAAAATACAAAGTGCGGCAGTACAGTTTTTTCTCTCTAAAAAAAAAACTACAACCCTAAACCCTAATCACCAAAAGGTGCGTTTTCTACATCCTGCGCACAGGATTCACAATGGGCTACAAAACGGGCCAAAAACTACGGCTTGGGCTTGTCAGCCCAAGCCTCCGGTCCATGGACTAAGCTTAAAAAAATATCCTATTAAAAACCACGTAATATTATTCAGGTCGGGTCGGGTCGTCAACTGGATCAAACACAACTAGGCTCCACAAAAGCCCAACAGTCTGTGCGATGCACAGATAATTTTGTGATATTTTATTTAAGACAATTTTGGAGAATGTTGTACATATATTATAAAGAAAATGTAAACTAAATTAGAGTAAAGAAACATATCCATTTTGAGATATTAAAAGTTATTTTAATAACTTCACTACACATTTGTAGCCTTCTCAAGGTAAGATTTTAAAAAAAAAAAAAAATCATGAAACCAAAAATTAATGCAAAAGAGTAACAAAACTATGAAAATCAATTCATTTGTGTTGTGTTCACCAATTGCATATCATGAAATAAAAGTATACCTAACTCTCTCATCGTCTTCCACACATCGATAATGCGACATTAAGACAGGGTGTGAAAAAGTGTGTGTGTATGTATGTCTTATAGATGATTTAAAATCATGGTAGAATATGGTTTTACATTGCGCACCAAAGACTCTCTCTACTTATATACCCAAAACAAAAATTATCCAATCAAATTACCCAAACATAAATCATATTTAAGCCCCTAGTTTAAAAAGAAAAAAAAAAAAAATTACCCATAGGGTTTTCAGTGGCTTGATGGTGGTGGCAAGCCAGTATGATGGAGGTAGCGGCCTCTTAGATTCCTCCTTCTCTCTCTTACAAATGCCTTGTCAATCTTAGGTCTTTTATTTTGGTAATAGTAAAATAGTGCATTTCATTTAACAATCCATAACATTTTTGTCTCTCCATCTCTCCATAGGGCTTTATCTAATTAGTTATTACTATTAGTCCTTTTTTTTTTTTCTTTTTTTTTTTTAATACTAAAACGGTGGCTATGCTAAAAGACATGAATAAGAGAGACATGTGTGGTTTAAGCTTAGGCAATTGAGAGATTAATGAGATAATAGTAAAAATAAGTTAATGTGAACTTTTGGGTAACAGTAAAATAAACTTAATAAAAAGAGGTAAAAAAAGACTAAATGCAAAATTAAAGCGCCACATGGCAGGACCTCATGCACTTCCGCATGAGGTATCTGCTTTGATATGTGTGTGTGTGTATATATATATATATATATATATATATATAAAAGCAAAGACCTCATGCACTTGTGAAGTCCCTTGAGCTATATATATATAGATATTGATTGATTAGTTCTTTACATACTGTGAATTGTGAAGTTTATATCATTAGTCCCTTGAGAATATCGACATTTGCTACCATCTGTTGTACTAGATATAGGAGCAGCTGGGAGTTTCACAAATATGAGCAAGAAATGGGTGCATAATATATAGCATTCAGGTGGAATTGTAAGAAAGTCAAAGAATCATGGAACTAGTCCAGTGTCATATTACAACTGTAGTCCTTATAATGCTTGACAATAAGAAGTAATTGTATGGCATGTTTTTGCTCAGTTTCTATCATGCTTCTGTGTTCTGGATCTATAAAATTTATTTAAGTAGTTGTATTCCTAATTATTGGAAGCACTATTGCCCAATCTAGTTTGGTTACTTTCATGGTTTTTGTATTGAAAATGTGAACAAGCTGCTTGAATGGATCTGGAGCCAAAAAAAAAAAAGTCTTTAGAAATATCAACATAATAAGAAATGTAACATTACCGTATATAATTTAAGATTGTTATAAGACCAGATGAGTTTGTAGACACAGTTTTCAGTAAGCCTCAAGGTTCTCTCACACCAATGATTGGTTCAACCATTTGACCAATTAGTTGTTAAACCAGAAATTTGTAGTTTTACCACATCTGTCTTTGTAGTTTGTTTTGTGCATCATGGAAAATTAGTTCTTGGGCACTGGACCATTTTTTTTTTTTTTTTTGTTTAAGAATTTTGCATTGATTTGTATTGTACTTGCCAGCTCTTTATAGCTCTATTGACTGGTGAGAATACTCATCATGGGTGAACTATTTTTCTTTTCTTACAAAATTTATTGAATTCTCTGTAGTTTTACATATAAAACATGTATGTGCACAGATATATATATATATATTCATCTTGTTTGAGAAACTTTCTTTACGGATGAAAGAAATATACATCCTAGCGTACTGTATTGGTGCTTTTTAGGCATTATAATTTTATGCAAACGTGGATAAATCTGAAGAGTAATTATTGGGGGGCCAAAATGAGATAGGATTTGTGGTGTAGCTGTTGCATTATATGTCCAGTCTTGAGGGGCCACTGCTATAGTGCTATGTCTTCAAATGTTGATTTGTAATCAGAATCTGGCTGCTGCTTTAATCATGTGGAACCTTGGGGGGCAGTGTCTACAAAGGCCCGTTGCCTATTGAAAAGCGCAACTTACTCTGCTGATGTGATTTGTTGCAACTTGCAACCTTTTGTTTTCTTTACCGCCGTTGTTTTTATTATATTGTTTCTTGTGCCTACTGAAAAGAACAACTTGTTCTTCTGATTTGAGTTGTTGCAAACTTTTGTTTCTTTACCATCGTTTTTTTTTATTAAATTGTTTCTTGTACTGGAGGGGAATCAAATTTTCAAAGAAGTGTGAGTGAGAAAAAAAAACCATAACAGGAGCTTAACTTAAAAGGACATTTTTTTTGTGTGCTCGATGTGCTTCTGTACTTGTTGTAATTTATTTTATTTTCTTCTGGGAATGTAAAAATTGGTCAGGCTACGCATGCAAGGCTAGGCATGGGTTGGTTCAAGTGTGTGGGTGTCATGGATTTTCTACTTGGTGTATACTCTTGCCCATATGCTTTAACATCAGTTTTGTCTGCTATACTTTGCAGGGTGGAGGAATACCACGGAGAAGTGCTCCTGTTTTACAATTGATTCGTGAAGAAGTATGTTCTTCTGACTTGATCTATCTTTTCTAAAGGATAACTGATGACTGTTCTGTCAAATCAATGTTGGTTGCTACTTCTTTTGTGATTAACTTTAATTTTTCTGTTTAGGAACCCGCATACTTCAATATGAGTTTTCTTATTGTGTGCAAAAGAAGCATATTTGACCATTTTGGTTGCCCATCTATTTTTTGGCATCTTGCAAAAATGTAGATACGTAGAACCTTCTATTGTCTGAGGTCATCCAATATGATATCTTTTGCAATATTTTACAACTAGCCTGCCTAAATCCTAATACTTATATGATCACTTTTCCATTATTATACATATGTTGATACTTGAGACTGTTTACTGTTTGACAGAGACCTTATCTATCAAACTAGTACTTTTTAGATAGGCATTTCATTGTTGGAATTTGTATGTCATGAGCATAACCCACTTTCTGATACACTTGCTACCATGTCTTAGGTCACAGAAGATGGTAAATACTGTTTAGTCCTGGTGTTTGAGGCCAAAGCTCTTAAGTTGTCAGATTTTGAAAAAAGACAGGTAAAACAATGCTATACCCTTTCAGGACTTTCTGTGTATGGTTCAAATATTTCATGAAGATCGTGTAATGACAAGGCTTTGGACCCTTAGTAGTTCTGTTTGTAATCCTTAGGGCTTAGGTCAGTTGAATATCACTGCATGCTGATTTTGATCGCCAATCATGGGTGTAGGGAAAATTTGCTTCATTCTTTGGACCAGGGATCACGGCTGAAGTTGGTAATTATTTTATGTTCAAATGCTTTAAATTAAGTGAAAATCTCAAAAGCTTGAAAAGCACACACTGCATTACATAGCAAACCTTTTGAAGAATTCTTATATGCTTCTGTGTGCAGTAAAGAGTGAAGATAATCTATATGAAGTCCGACTTATTTCCAACACAAACCCCAATGCATCTCCTTAGTGAAGTCAGAAGTGTACGCTGGTTTTAATCTAATTCTGCTCTCTGGTTTGGCTTCATTCATTGCATGACATAAGTCTCTTGTAAAATTTTGTATAATAGTCAGATTGAATAACATTATCATAACAAAGATAAGATTTTGATAAGAGAAAAATATGTAAATGAATTTGGGAAGATGGATGACTTACAGTGCAAGTGGATATTGCCGTATTCGTTCTACTAATGCGAGCATTGTAAAAAATATATGTACACGTTTCACATGGGGTGCTATTGTTTCATAAAACTAAGATGTGTACAACTAGACTCATAAATTCCTAGTAAAAGATTTTTCCTCTCCCCTAACTCAAGTGAAAAAGGGGTGAAGTGATTTGGATTTGTCTTTTGGATGAATCTAGTGTAGCCAAGGGAAAGGGGTTGCCAAAGGAAATAAGGAAAGAGGTAAAAGGACATGGAATTGTATCTATTAGTGTCGGTGGGATCATTTCCCTGAGTAATAACAAGATCCTGCTGAGTTAGTTTAAGTAGCTTGGCATTTTATTGGGGAAGAAAAAGTAGTACTAACGTACCTTTCAGTATTCTTTTGAAATATTTTTGTAATTTTAGGAATTCCATGATCAAAAGAACTTAGGCTTCGTTTGGTACACCCACTCAAATACATGTTTTCAGTTTTTAAACAATATTACACATATTTCTACACATATTTTCAAACACATGTTTTCAGTTTTTAAGTGCATGTACCAAACATCCTCTAGATCTCTTTTCTTTGTCAAATAACAGGATAATGATAACTTCGCTGACACAATGACACCCATATTACTATTAAAAGTTAAAACACCAACCCTATACTATAAACTTAAAGAAGTTTGGTCTTTTAGCAAAATAATAAAAAATAATTAATTAAAACACCAACTCTATATTATATATTCTAATGAAGAAAAAAAATACTATTATATTACAAGGCTATGGTATTAAATGCTTCACATTTTTATTTATTTATGAATAGATGAGTTAGAAATTTAATTTTGGAGTTCATTCTATAATGATCGTTTTTATCATCAAACCAAGATATTAATCAAGTTTTGGTATAGGTAGAGTTAGAATCATTGATCTTTATTTAATTACAAAAGACTTTACTCATTGAGTTGACTGGAACCACCTTCACATAGGTATTTAGTAACCACAATTTTTGGTAGAAGAGAGTCTAGGCTTAGTCCCATATCATGTTATTTATTTTAATTGTGCTTCGTTGTTTCAGAAACTTGTCAAGGAGTGCACTTCAGTGCTCGGAGTAGCTCTTGATGAGTTCATCTTAGTGACATGAACCACTGCTCGAGAGGGTTTACTTTGAGCTCAGGGTATTCGTACTTACAAAAATATATATATATATATATATATATATATACTTGAAATATATATACATACACACACACACGCAATTATTTTTAAACTAACCTATTTTGTCTACTTTTAAAAAATTTATTGAACAACTTGACTTGAGAATCCCAATAATTTAGGTTTAACAAAAAGAATCTTAGCCCTCCAAACATAATCATTAACCCTTTAAACAAAAAATAAAAATCCCAATTTACAATAAAAAGTAACTCAAATAACAGCAAAAATAGCCCAAACAATAACAAAATTAGGTTAAATGACAACAAATAAACAA